>NC_091828.1:106475000-106520000 GCF_038994185.2 Dermacentor albipictus
ACTGCCATACCACGTAGTATGTTTTATTCTGTATGCGTGGATGACATCCAGATAGGTTTTAAATAATGTAATTCAAGTATTTGCGAGCGACAAGTACAGCTTTGCATAAATAAATTGTCTAAGTGGGCGGACGAAAATGGTTTTAAGCTAAACCCTCAAAAATGTACGTGCGTCCTGTTCTCTAACAAGAGTGGTATACTGGCGGACTCCGTAATCAATCTCATTGGAGAACGGTTATCTGTGAGCTGTGAACACAAATTCTTAAGGATCCTTTTAGACAGTAAGCTAACTTTTGTGCCACACCTGAAGTATCTCAAGGCAAAGTGCCTCAAGACTATGAATCGGCTGAAGCTCTTGTCACGCACAGCATGGGGAAGCGACAGGAGATGCCTTATAAAGTTGTACAAAAGTCTAATATTAACACGCCTTGACTATGGGGCCATAGTGTGTAATTCTGCTGGACCTAGTACTCTGAAAATGCGAGATCCTGTCCACCACTTAGGCATGCGCCTTGCAACAGGCGCCTTTAGAACTAGTCCTGTGCAAAGCCTTTACGTAGAATCTAATGAATGGCCCCTATACTACCAAAGGACATATTTAAGTCTTTCGTATGCCTTGAAGGTAAAATCGGCTGTGGATCATCCATGCAACTCAATTATTCACGACTCCTCCACGGCCAGGCTGTTCCGTAAGCGCCCAGGTGTCCGGCCTCCTCTGTCCCTCCGATTGGAAGCACTCTCAGAAAAAACGGGGGTCTCTCTTTTAGAGAATGTCCTAATGACTCCTACACGGCTTCCACCGACTTGGGAGTGGCATACTATCCAATGTGACATCTCTTTCTTAGAATTATCGAAACAAGCACCTGAGGCTCACATACAATCACATTTTCTTGAACTTGAAGAGAAGTATTCCTGTGACGAATTTTACGCAGATGCTTCGAAGTCTCCTCCTGCTGGTGTTGCTTACGCAGCTCTCGGGCCCTCATTTTCAATATCTGGGGCACTAAATCCACACACCAGTATCTTTACGGCAGAAGCATACGCCATACTTTCGGCTATTGAACACATAAGGCGCAGAAATGTCGCTAAGGCTGTTGTCTTTACAGACTCATTAAGTGTCGCGAGAGCCCTAATTAGCTTACGAAAGCATAAGAATCCCGTTTTAAATGAGCTGTATAGCTCGTTGTGCTCCGCATGTGTGCAAAAAAGCGATTATCCTATGCTGGGTACCTGGCCATAAAGGTATAAAAGGCAGCATAGCTGCTGACGAAAACGCTAAGTCAGTGAGTTTTAGCGACACAGATGGAAATATCCCCATTCCTGCCACAAACCTCAAGCCCTTTCTGCGCCATAAATTGAAAACTCATTGGCAAGCATAGTGGGATACACAAACATTGAATAAGTTACACATTATAAAACCAAAACTGCGGAACTGGATAAGTGAGAAAACAGCACGGTACAAGGAAGTATACTTCTTTGCCGATTAAGAATAGCACACTTACAGTACCCACTCCTACCTCTTGACTGGCGGGGATTCTCCTACTTGTAGTAGGTGCGGCGATAGCCTGACAGTCCTCCATGTTCTTATCCAGTGCCCTGCAATAGAAACAGAGAGGAAAAATTATTTCCATTCTGCGTATCAGGAAAATATACTTCCTCACGCTGCATTTTTTCTTAGTGATGAACCGCTTTTTAAACTGCAAATAGTCTTAGATTTCTTAGCCGAAACCGACAATCTGAGAATAATTTGTCCAGGAAATTTTAACACGTGATTAGCATGCCCTTGTACTCGATGGCCGTCTTGATGTTCTAGTGTAACTGTTGCTTCGTTTTCGCATGTTTTTTTTTATCAAAACACAATTGCCGTCGTCCACGTCCATAACCACTCAGTGTCATTATTTGAGTAGCTGTATATTTACGCCATCTACAGCGAAAATTTTTAGGCCCTTATACAGCCCTTGCGCCATTAAATACCACATATCATCATCATCATCTCTTAAGGCATTCATGCGTGGCCTCGGTGATCGCGCGCGCAGGTAACTCAAGACAGCGATTTCGGAGGCCATGGTCTTCAGCCTCTGCGTAACGTAACGGCGTCGCTGTTTTCGCGGCCGTTCGTCTGTGTCGGTTAGTGCCGATAAGCGAGGGCCCCCCAACCTGTGTACACACTCGTGGTGGCCGCAACGCTCATTGTGTGTAACGGCAGGCAAACGCCATGCACGCCGAGACTGTGTGACGTGCGGTCGCTCGTTTTGCGCGTTCGCGGTAACCCGGCGGTCAATGCCGTATGGGAGGCTTCCTTATTAGCAGCCGCGAGATGGCGCTGCGCTTAAGGGCTCCTCCCGATTGTGGTGTGTATGGGAGCCGAAGAGGGTCGGTGCTGAGTGAGACGGCGGCGAAGTGCGGCGCACTCAATCGGACGCGATAACCGGAGCCCCCGCGCGCGGCAAAGAAAACACGGGCGGTGGTTGCCGTACCGAGAAGGCCGCGCGACGCACCCTCGAGACGAGGACAACGTGTGACGTCCCCGAGACGACTGCAGGAGCGCGCGCGCGGGCAGCAGATTGAGAGGCCGCGCGGTTTCGACCGACGGGGACTGACGGGGTGCTGTTGCCGCGGCGTCGCGTCGCTGTGCAATGTGCCCCCTGACTAACCCGGCGTTGCGTTAGGGCGTTTGCGTCTAGGGAAAATAGAGCCGTTACTTGTTTGCATAAGTGGCAGATAGAGAGAGAGAGAGAGAGAGAGAGAGAGAGAGAGAGAGAGAGAGCCGTCCTCCAAGACCAAGGGTTTCCAAAGCGTCAAGTATTGCTGTATGATAGACCGAATCATATGCTGCCTTAATGTCTAAAAATAATGCAGTAGGTATGTTGCCAGAGACCAATTCCTCTTCAATTGATGCGACCAAGGCAATGACATTATCATTTTGCCGGAAGCCATTCATTTCCTCCGGGTAAACTTTTGCAGTTTCCAGGAACCAATTTAGTCGTTTGTAGATCATTTGTAGATCATTTGTGGATAGAAGGATAGATTAGTGGATGTACAGACAGGCAGACAGAGAGGCAGGTAGACAGGCGTATATACAGGCATAGACAAGCAGATAGATAGATAGATAGATAGATAGATAGATAGATAGATAGATAGATAGATAGATAGATAGATAGATAGATAGATAGATAGATAGATAGATAGATAGATAGATAGATAGATAGATAGATCATCATCACCATCGTCCTGTTTTACGTCCACGCAGGACGAAGACCTCTCTCTGCGTTCTCCAATTACCCCTGTCCTGCGCCAACCGAATCCAACTAGTGCCCGCGAATTTCCACATTTCATCGCTCCACCTTGTCTTCTGTATACCTCGATTGCGTTTTCCATCTCTTGGTACCCATTCTGTGACCCTAATGGTCCAACGGTTATCTAACCGGTGGATTACATGACCTGCCCAGCTCCATTTCTTTCTCTTGATGTATATACGCACTCTATAGTATATAGGCACAACCACCTATTTGCCCGCGCACGCGTCCCGAGTGCGCACTTGGGCGCGCACGCGCACTCATGTGCGCTAGTGCGCAAACTCAAGTAGGCACAGACGTACAGGGTTGGTCAAAAGTTTCCAGGCCACAGCTTGCGCGAACGCGTTGACTTCGTGCCCACGTGGCGTGCCATGTATCGAATTATGAGAACCCCAAGGTTTTCTTTTCGTGTGTGTGTGTGTGTGTGAAGAGGGTGTAAGGGACACTGTTCCTCACCACCCACAGCTTTTCGAGCGCGAAAATTACTTCGCGAGCTCCGCAACTTGCTTGAGAGTGAACGTTGCCGAACACGCTGCGGCCTGGGAACGTTTGACCAACCCTGTATGTTCGCGGACACAAGAACGCAGGGTCACGGCGGCCGCTTTTCGATGGGGGCGAAATGCGAAAACACCCGTGTGCTTATTAGATTTAGGTGCGCGTTAAAGAACCCCAGGTGGTCGAAATTACCGAGTCCTCCACTACGGCGTGTCTCATAATCAGAAAGTGGTTTTGGCACGTAAAACCCCATAATTTTTTTTAAGAACGCAGGGATGCCAGCACGCTGCGTTGCACTCGGGCATTGCACTCGTCAGTACGTGTTTGCGCATGCGCAAACCCGCACTGACGTATACGCACTGCATGGTGTATTATATATAGGCACGCACCATGACGCACGAACGATCCCTGTATATATGCGCGTGTACATTCGATCAAGCACCAGCGTGCCCATGTAAGGACATATGTGCGCGGTTACATGCAGTGTTTGAACGCACGCGCACAAGCATGCATGCACACTCTAGCGCGAGTGCATTCACAGGCGCGCATTGTTCGCGTACATATACGTGCATGCGTTAAGGAACACACCAACGCGCACGTGCGCAAACAAGCACTATAACGTATACGGGTAAATACTCCTTGCGCGCGCGTGCAAGGTAGCGTATCGCTGACGTGCCGCTAAATACGCACATGCGCCAACGGAGCACGTACATGCTACAAAACGTACGGCACTATGAATAGAGAGAACTAACCCCGAGCGCGTACATTCGTTTGTTCTTGCCCTTCCTTTCCTTGCTCCCTTCCTGTTTCCTTCGTGTCCTTGTACGTTTCAATAATAATAATAATAATAATAATAATAATAATAATAATAATAATAATAATAATAATAATTGTACTCTGGGCGCGCGCGCAGACGGCGTGTATACATACCGATTCGCCCAAGTGTGAAATTCATTAACGCATCCACGCGTAATCGAAGCATTTGTGGTCAAACGGCCTTATAACGAAGCGGCCGCGCGGCACGTCCGAAATCATTTCGTTGTACGGGTCACTTCGTTGTAAAGATGTATCGCACCGCGTCCCGACGTAGAACAGGCCATAAGCACGCGTTTGACAAAAGGATGATCTAATACGTATTCGAGACAGACCTATACAGTGAAGTCGGTCGCCATTTTCTTTTTCTGCGCACACTCTGTCCGACAGAATGTGCGAACGCAGTCAACGTTTACTGCACCGAGTTTTCGCAGTATGTGCGCTTCGCGGCGAAACGCGGGCGCCGGGCAATGTTATGTAAAGCTGCTGGTCGTCGGATGCCGCTGGGTGTCACGTCCCCTCGCCGCCGTCAAAGTTATTGGCTCGTTCGCGGGATTTTTCGTCGCTTTCGTTGACGTCCGCGTGTCTTTCCGCCTTAGATATGGCTTTTAAGACGTCGTCCCCGTCGTACGATTACACAGTATCATGTTGTCATTAGCTGCCACGTATTCGTCAGCTAGCCGCGTCGCACCCGTATAGATGCGTTACAAGTGTAATGTTCTACGAGGTGAGCGATTGATTCCTGGAGCAGTGTAGCAGGACTGTGCTGACCGATATCGGCACTCTCGTCAAGTGTGCTTCGCTATAGCGCTGCCGTTGGTGCTAGCGTGGAGCGAACTTCGGTGACGTTTGCGAAGGTCGTGGCGGCGTCGCTGCCTGACATTCGTGGTGAAACAAGAAACTACGCCAGTCCGGGACGCCTGTATAACTTCTTTTGTTGTACAGGCAAATTCGTTGTAGTGGTCTTTGACCTAGGGAAAAAAATTCGCAATGCGCTTAAAAGATAAGCATTTGGCCGGGAGATAGTCAATCTTTCGTAATACAGGTAATTTCCGTACAAAAGGCGTTCGTTTGCAGAGGTGTTCGACTGTACACCCACCAGATGACCGCAGCTGTCTCGCCTCTGTACGTTGTACATGCGAATTCGTTGCAGTGGTCTTTGTCGTAGAGGCAAATTCACAATACGCATAAAAGATACGAAGTTGGCCGGGACATAGTCAATATTTCGTAATGCGGGTAACTTCGCTATAGAAGGCGTTCGTTGCAGAGGCGTTGAACTGTCCGCCAGATGACCGCAGCTCTCTCGCCGCTACCGGCGAGACAGCTGCGGTCATCTGATGTACAGTCGAATGCATCTGCAACGAACGCCTTCTATAGCGAATACGTAAACTGTCGTCCGCGACGAAAAGACTCTGCGTTACAAGAGCGTGCGTGCAACAGAAGCAGTGTGACAGGATCTTTGCAATTTCAAGTCGTATCGTACAGGCTTTTAGCGTCAGTGTTCAGAGATACGTAGCGGTTTCCGTCGTGTCGCAGCGCGCTATCGCCTCTTCCTTGCATGGCTTCCGTTTAGTTTCGGAGGTCGTGCGAAGATGAAGCCACGACGTACGCGTGCCCCTGGGCGCGGTTATCTCTGCGAGGGTTTTGAAGTGGTTTGAAAAATACGCGGTCCTCAAGTTACTGCAGACTAATGCGAACGAGTTTCAGGAAGGGGCGGCTGTTGCTCCGGGAGACCGTTCGTTATCAGCGTCTCCCAGCCGCCACCTCTTGTCCTGCAGAGAGTGGCCGATTATACGTACTGTATACACACACACACGCACCTAGATAAAGAGCTCCCCGTCGACTGCTCGCGTATGGGACGACGGACGAGCCCGTCTTTCGTTTTGTTTATACCGCCCCCACCCCCGCCCTTCTGCGCCCTATTGATATACGTTTGCTGCTATCGGCGGGAAAGCTGTGAGACGAGCGGCGTTTTTGGAGACGGGCGCGTGGCGGTTCTGTGGCTGCCGGAGGCACGTGGTAGCGCGCGCGGCGTGCATGTTGCCCATGACGTGCCGAGTGCACTGTAAAATAATTTACACCCCAAAAAGTTAAAAGGGTGTAAATCTGTCTATGACTCGCACCCACAGGGTGTCTGTTATATAGATAACACCCTAAGGGTGTGAGTTATAGACACATTTACACCCTTTTCACTTTTAGGGTGTAAATTATTTTACAGTGTGTGTGTGTGTGAGGCACCGGTTTTCAATGGGCCACCGAGGCCTGTATACGCAGCACCGGTCACTGTGCTCGGGAGGGGAGAGACCAGCCGGGTTGTGCCTGCGTATAGTCCCACGTTCATTTCATTTGCGTCACGGTCGACGATCGCGTTACATTTGCGTATACGCATGTCGCAGGCGCGCACACGGGTGTCTTTTCTCACTAATATATATTAGTGTGTGCAAGCGCGTGTGCAACACTTGCAAGCTTGCGTAAGGTTCCAGCAAGCTTTAGACTGAGGCTTCAACAGCCGAGACAGCCATCTATCCGATGCGTCATCCGACGGATTGAACGGTTTGCTAAAGAACCATTAGATGATGATGATGATGATCGATGATGATTTATTGGCATCCTTTTTGAAAAGGGGGGGTGGCAAATAGTCACCTAGCCTGCTTGGTTTAAGCAGGGAGTCTTAGAAAAACGTCCCCTAGCGGCCTTTGTGCACCCACAGGCCAAAGCCCCCCCCCCCCCCCCCTTTTTTTAAATTCGGTATACCTGCATCGCCTGCACGGAATTATCGTAGGGGGGTTAAAATACAGGTGGTTCACAATGGAAAAATATTCAGCAACATCAAAAGAATACATCAGTAAATACAACATTTTTAAGCTCTGAAATTCGCAAAAGCGGAAGACAAACTAACAAATTACTGCATTGTAATTACTTTGTGAACATTTTGCGTTGTTTTGTACCGTACTCTGATAAGCGTCCCCGATTTCAGGGTCCCTTATTCCCAAGACTCCGTACTGTACCGCTGTCACAGTGTCACTTAAATTTCGATCGCGATCTTGCTCGATCCGGATCCACACCATCGCGATCCAGCTCCTTGATCGCGATCCGTGTGCACGCGCCCTTTAGCTCATCGTGCCAGAAAACGTTAAAAACAACAACAAAAGAAAACCTTAAGAAGCTCTTTTCTGAGAAATATTATGCTGCAAAATTGAAATGTTATCCAAATGTACGCACAGTTTGCATAACTGCATTTGTAGCCGCGATGGCGTGCAGTTTTGTGAGAGTTCCGCAAGACCGGCAGGGGATGGCTGTTGCTCACCCAAGCTCGATCTAGGATTGTTGAATTGCGTAGGTGCTATCGTTGTCGATCGCGATCGGGAAACTCGATCCGGATCTACTCCGATCGCGATCACAAGTGACTGCGTCACAGGTGTATTATAATCGGCGAGAGCCTAAGAATAATAAAGTTGTAAACAATAATAAAGATTGTATATAATAAAGAATGTAAGCTGTGTAAACTCGAACACAGTTAGCACTTATGGGGCAGCCAATTATGTTCGCTTACTTCCGTAATTTCAAAGCGGTTTTGTGCGTCTAAAACAACTTTCTCCTCCGTACAGATCTGCCTTCGTGTCACCGGTTTTTGGGATGAAAGCTTGACGCTTTGACAAATTTTACGGGTGATGCCAATATCGGTGCTCATGCAAAGGTGTGATGTTTAGCTTGAAACAACAAGCTCTTATTTTCCAGCTGTAGCCTAGTCTGACTTGGCTCTCTTTCAGAGGTGAAGAGCAAGTGTACTTCGGTTTTATGGGTGGAGCTTGTTATCTAATTCTTTAGTTGTCACCGACTGTATTGTTACAAAGGTCGCGCTGGTAGCGAACACTGTTGTTTGTGCGCAAACTACACTGTAAAATAATTTATACCCTTAAAATTAAGTAAGGGCATAAATGTCGCTATAACTCGCACCCTTACACCCTTTTTATAAGTTTGTACATGTTAACTCACACCCTTTTGCAGAAGGGTGTAAACTCACGCTCTTACACTCTTTTTTGGGTGTAAGATAAATGTGTCTACAACTGACCCTTTTGTAAAGGGTGTAAATGTGTATAAGGGTGTAAATGTGTCTATAACTCACTCTTACTGTTTTTTGGGTGTAAAGGTGTACATTCTAGACAAATTTACACCCTTGTTCACATTTAAGAGTTTCAATTATTTTGCAGTGCATACACGCGCGTTTCGTTGCGGTTTCAAAACTTGTGCGCGAATTTAGCTCCAGACGGAGTGCGGAGCGTCAAACGTCGAAGCGAACGCTGTTGTCGTTGAAGCGCAGCCGACAGCAAATTACTATACTACGCATGCACCGCTCGCAGCGTGAGCAGCAGACGCATGCACAACGTTAAGGACGGGCACGGCACGACACGACACTGTCGTCGTGTATGTCTCGTGCCAGGCTTTTTTGCTGTCCTCGCGTACACTCCTTCTCCGCCGTGCGCTATTACGCTTTCCTTAGTAACCAGCAACGAACTGCGCAACCCCTTTCGGTAAACTCGTTAGAACGCTTCGCCGCGCACGCGTGCTGTTTTCTGTCACTTTAGGCTTCGTGCGTCGAAAGATGCGCGCAGACGCCCTCCCTCCCCCCCCGCCCCCCGGGGTCCCTCAAGAAAGGTATCGAGTGACTCTGTGCACCCACTGAAACATGCGCGCATACACTGTAAAATAAGTTACAGTTAATACACTGTAATAAGGCACGCGCCGTGGTTGCTTAGTGGCTATGGTGTCGGACTTATTCTAAGCACGAGGTCGCGGGATCGAATGCCGGACGCGGCGCGGCCGCATTTTGATGGGAGCGAAATGCTAAAACACCCGTGTGTACTTAAATTTAGGCGCACGTTAAAGGAAACCCCAGGTGGTCCAAATTAATTCGGAGTCCCTCACTACGGGGCGCCTGGTAATCAGATCGTGGTTTTGGCACGTAAAAGCCCATATTTTTTCTATGTTACACGCTTAATAAAAAACCTGAATAAGGGTGTAAATGGGTATACAACTCACCCACGCTTCCACCCAAAAAGGGAGTGAGGGCGTGAGTTATAAGACCGACTTACACCATTATTGAATTAAGGGTGTAAATTAGTTCGTAGTGCGCATGGAAGTACGCACTAAGATTAGCCGTACAAACACGCAAGCGGGTCCGTATATGCTGCATATAACCCACGCGCATAAGCGCGCGTCTACTTGTATATGAATGCTCAAGTACAAACATTCGCTGATGCTACGAACGTGCTACACATACTACCGATAATCACGCAAGCCTTCAAGCACTGAAACAAACACCTGTACTTCTGACGTATCCACAGAGACGTGCATATATATTTTGGTGCTCACGCACGCGCACACCGCCGTTCGTGCTTTGGAGTTCTCCGTATTTTTTTCCCTAGTATTGTTTTAGCGCTCGTCTCTTGCTTGCCGCGTGGTCATTGTGATACGGTGCGGTCTGCCCAGTGGTAACAATGATCTCCATTGTCCACTGTGTGGCGGTGTTTGCTTTTGTTTGCGCCATGCGGCCTCATTGCGAACACTGATCACCATCATTGTGCTCGTGTGGACGGGTTCTTGTTCCGCGACCCGCGTGCCAAAAGCCGTCGGCCATCGCTCACCTCAATATAGACGCGCCTCGGCTCGGCGAGAGTTCGGCTGTACAGCACAGTTCATTGTTATAGGGAACACTAATGGTGCGGGCTGTCACTCTGCGGGCGCGTTTCTCGGTTGCGAGCGCGTGCCGAACCTGATGTCGATGCACCTGTGCACAGTATATATATATATATATATATATATATATATATATATATATATATAATATACTGGCAACAAGGGAGGGGGGAATTCGCAAGTGCACGGCATCTCCAGTGTCCCCTTTAACAGTGGACATCACTGTACATACGTTGTCTGGGTCTCGCCTGACCACTGGCCATGCGCGTCGTCGTTGGCCGTTATCAAAGCCGCGCTGGAAACGCGCCACCGCCGCATTGCCGCCGCCGTCTGAGCCCGTCGCGATGTGCCGGAAAAAAGAGAGAAAAAAATGAAACCAGATCCCTGCGTCGCCTGATTCGGTCCGTCGCAGGTCGTCGCAGATGGTCTGCAGGGGAGAAAGGCCGTACAAGGGACTCTGTGTGTACGGAATGTTCTCCTGCAGTCTCTCCTGGGAACATATGGAGAAAGTTTTGACCTCTCATATGGAGAAAGTTTTGACCTCTCTTCCCCAGGTACTCTGAAAAAAATCCCCAGGTACTTACATCCCCCTTTGACCTCTCCGACGCGCGACCCACGGCTCTGTAATCGAGCGCGATGTAACTGTGATATATATACCGGCCATGCTTTCTGATCTCCAGATGTCGTCGTGCGCTTCTTAATATAGCACGAACGCACATGCGGGAGTGAGGTGACCCTGATGGTCTGTGAAAGTTGAAGTGACCGCATGTATGCCTACACAAGCGCGGCGGCGCGTGTACAGTCGCCTGCAAATAAAAAACAACCTTGCGGAACGCTTAATTGTCCAAATCAAGCACAATTCGTTCGCTGTATTGACATACGGGAAATTTAAAAAGTGCAGTGTTTGCAGTGGCGCAGTACACCCGCGACCAAAAGTACACGTTCAGCACAGGCTGGCCGAAAAAAACCGCATTCGTCATTCCGACGCAAAAAAAAAAAAATCTGAAATTGGCGAGCGCCCCGGGAAATTCGTAGTTCCGATGTGTTGGACTGCAGCCCTTCAATTTCAAGTTTGATTCATTGGGGGAGAATGAAATCGGATTTATCGCGGAATCCGTGGTCCGCGTGATTTTGCTTAAAGGAGTACGAATTTGGAACCCACTGTCGTCGGTTCCACGACAAGTGTCAAAATCTGCGCTGTAAAGGCACGGAGCTTCTCATTTAATGGATCAATGCAGGTCTCAAAAGCATTACCCCAGTCTAAAACTTTGTATTCGATGATATGTGGCCATGCTGCGTGGGTAATCGGTCTTTTCGCATATACCTCGGGTCCCATAATGTTTTGTGGCCTACTGCATATATCCATCTGTCCCCATAGCACGGGACCATAGTCCACAGTGGTTTTCTCTTTCGATTCCTCCGTTAGCGCCAAGGTGTTCATGCCTTGAAGCCGTATGACGTTGTCGGTAAGTCTGCAGCCTCAGCTCGCTTCGAACGTACACGTTAATTTGGGCATCTTCATCATCATCACTGTCACCGTGATGCCCGCGATATCGATACGGAACAGATAGGGACGATGACGATGTACAAGGTGATGTCCATTATGCCCGTGGTGGTCATGACGATGCCGAACAACTTCTTTAATGGGATTGTTGACTGCGTCAATAAAAAATAAAATGGTCGTTTCGTACACACACGCAGGATTTCTTGCGTACGCGCCTTCGTCCGTTGCACTCGGTGTACATTAAAGAACCTCAGGTGAACCACATGCTGTGGTAATGTTCTGCGTTGCACCACTTGCCTTTCAACAGGCAAGAAGACCGGGAAGAAGCCGTCAAGAGTGACGACCTTCAAGTCCAGCTTCGGCCTGTCCAAAGGGCCTGCGACAGGGCTGAAGATCACAGTCTTCCACCTCCGGCGCGGGTGTGGCCCGCGACCATGACAACGTAGTTCCTTTGGACTAAATAAAGTTTCTTGTCTGTCTGTCAGGTGGTCAAAGTTAACCCGGAGTCCCTCCCCCGTGCACCACTACGGCGTGCCTCGTAATCAAACCGGGGCACTTAGAACCCCAGAATTTAATTTTGAATTCTTCGATATCTAGCGCAACTCCACCGTGCTTCGCTCCGCTGTCTATACTTGCAAAAGCGAAATCGTGGTGATTCGGTTGCTGCGGCTGCCGCTACAGGAACACCCGTCTCCCCGGCGTGGCGCAACGTGTATCGCCACGCGGCCTTGCACCTACACGGCGTCTCCTCCCGCGTCTGCTGCCGTCGACCGCCGCATCTATCGTCATGTGTGCACGGCCGAGCGCAGTCGGAAGCCGTTGACTCCGCCGTGACCTGCGGCGGGCGCGACAGATTGGCGTTATCTCATTAGCTGGTTGCCGAGACTCGATATCAAACGAGTGTCCGCGCGGGTCTTATTGCCGCAGGCGCGCGAGATCCTGGAGCCTAAACGGCGCAGCCTCTTGCTGGGCTAGCTCGAGTCACGCCGAAGGGAGTGCAGACGACTCCCTTTTGGAGGGAGTTGGTATGCTTTATTTCGATACGTTACACTGTAAAATAACTTACACCCATAAAAGGGGAAAAGGGTGTAAATGCGTATAACTCAGAGACTCGATATCAAACGAGCGTCCGCGCGGGTCTTATTGCCGCAGGCGCGCGGGGGCCTGGAGCCTATTCGGCGCGGCCTCTTGCTCGGCTCGCTTGAGTCACGCTGAAGGGAGTGCAGGCGACTCCCTTTTTGGAGGGAGTTGGTATGCTTTATTTCCATTCGTTACACTTTAAAGTAACTTACACCGAGAAAAGTGGAAAAGGATGTAAATGTGTCTATAACTCGCACCCTCAGTATGTAATAAACGAGGAGAAAGGGGGGTTAACCAAGGGGCCCCATTTTTATTAGTCATATCATAAGAAGCCAACGAACATTGACACTAAGGACAACATAGGGGAAATTACTTGTGCTTTCTAAATGAAAATTAAAAAAACGATAAATTAATTGAAATGAAAGTGGATGAAGAGAACAGCTTGTCTTTTTTTAAAACACAACGCTATTTTATGCATTGAAGCACGAGAGCAACTGGAACGCCCATCTATTTCGTCCCGCACTTAGGGAAATAGTATCCCGGAAACTGGTGTAATCCTCGGAATTCGTTTCAAGTGGACACGTCTTGCAGCCTCACCGGCTACAATTTGTAAATTGCAGTATGTGCCGTAAGCTAATTTTTACTTATTTGCTTGTGGATACTATGATCTCGAATAAAGATCATAGCAGGTGTGATGCATAAAGAAAGTGTTTATGTAAAGATGCACGAACAGGATAAAATATAAACTGTACGTATAATAGTGAACGAATATAAGAATTTGTTAAATCTCAAGAGCAGAAAATTGATGAATAACACAAATAATTTAGAGACAATACAGCAAACCCCAAATAACACAAGAAAGGCAGAACAGGACCAGATAACACTGCACGCCTAACAAACCGTAGATGGCACAAGAAAGGCACACGCAAACACAAGTAAGACTGCTCAAAGAATTATTGTAAATATTTCTCAGATGAAGTCAATGAATCCTGGGTCACAACACCATCGGCAAGGCCATTTCATTCTACAATGGTTCTGAGAATAAAAGAGTACTTAAAGCAATTCTTTCGTGGAACTAAAGGTGTTATTGTCAAAAGAATGTCGTTGTCTTGTAGCATAGCCTTCGGAGTAAGTGATATGTGATGTGTCTGTGTTATATCCTTTTACTGGCTGGTAGAACTTTAGTCGCAAATTCGATTTCTGTTGATATCCACTTCGCTTGATGAGTTCAGTAATTGACGTACGCCCGTAAGAATTATAAATATATCGCACTACCTTTTTTCGTATCCTTTCCAGTTTGCTTATGTTTGTCGTCGTGTACTGGTCCCAAATGGGTACCGCATAGTCAAGCATAGGACGTAAGGAGGTAATTACCGGATTTTCGTTAATTAGCTGAATTTGTGTTTTGATTTATCGTTCTAGTAATCTCAACCTCTTCGATTAATACAGCTCAAGGACAAGGATTGTAGCCTAAAGCGATTTTTTTAAATCCGTAAAACTTACAAAAATGATCATATATTCTCCCATATTCTCCCGAAGCCCGAAAGAAGGCACAATATTCTTTTCAACTCGGTTCTCTATTACCGACTGTGGTATGTAACGAATCCGAAAGAACAAAAAAAGACAAAAACAAGACAGAACGTATGGTTTGTCTGAATGTCGCAGTCTGGTGGGGCAGCACCTTCGTTGTTCGTGGGCGAAGTGCATGACCGTCCCCGCTGGTTTGTTCTGACAGTAACAGCTTTTGTTTACGTTATAGTTCTGCGCAAACCCGCTACGACCTATAACATATAACATAGCATATAAAAGTATAACATATATATAGACGAAGATGTGTAACAGCGCGTGGCAAGCTGATACGTTGATGCAGCGTTACGAATTGTGACGTCATCATGCGACATTCGAAACATATACCACCGGGGGTGCTTTTTTGTTTTGTTTTGGTTTTCCGTGACGATAGTGCGGTATAACACGGATTGGTGTCAGCTTTCTTTTTCCCGAGAGAGAGAGAAGGGAAGAAGGACAGGCAGGGAGGTTAACCAGACTGAGTCCAGTTTGCTACCCTAAATGTGGGGAGGGGAATGGGGAGTTAAAGAGAGTGAGAGAAAACATGAGTCTACCGCAGTCTCACATGCACTACGTTAGGTGTAGGATGTCTGTAGTCGGGCACTCAAATCTGTTGCCTTCAGGTAGTGAAAAAGCGCTCGAACTGCTTTCTGGGCTAATGAACTGTGAGGCCAGGCTCCCAAGATCTTTGCTTCTGTAAATGCCCTGTCATCCGGTCTATTCCAATTTTTTTCTCGAAAGTTGGTAGTAAGAATAGGGTTAAACCACTGGACGTATACGTCTTTCACACGCATCTGCTGCATGGCTTGAAGTGAGATGTACTTTGTTTCGATTATCCCGTCTATAGTTCAATACTAAACAGGATTTTAAAGCCGCCGTTCTTCTTGAGAGTCCCGTATAGTAAATTTGCCTTGAATAAATTTTTCAAGTTTATAACTCGGATCGGAAGGGATTGCGTAAAATATTCGTCTCAGACATGTGAAGTCGGATGCTTGCGCAATTGCTCGGCAGTGGCTTAATTATGTTCTTGCCTTCTGATTTCGAGAAAAACTGACGCTCCTTTCATCGAGACAACTGTTTCGTCAGAGACGACTATAGGAAGAGCAGCCGTGAAGCATGTTTTCAATACCACGAGATGGCAAAAAAAAGACATGGGATGCCGCACCAGCATGCCATGTTACTTGAAGATCTTAACCTCCGTGTTTAGGCAAGGAAAAAGCGGGTTTTATATCGGGACGTATATATGTAACACGAAGAGGCGGTTACCATGTCCCGCGGCATGAAAGAGAGAGATGAAAGGCAGAGAGGTTAACCAGAAGTCAGTCTCTGTTTTGCTACCCTACACTGGGGATGGGAGATATGTAGCTTTAACGCGATGGCGTTATACTAGAGACCGTGTGGCAGAAAATCCTGTGTCGGTGTCCCGCGTCGGCGTTGGACGTCGCTTCGACAAAAAGAGTTTCGAAGCAAATTCCGAACCACGCATACCCAACTACTTCTCTACCGCCAGAGTTGCTCGTACGTTGTCTTTCGTTATTTACAAAGTTATTCCTCGAAATTTTGGGAGCGGCATCCCACAAACAAATGTAATAAAAAACACTGACAGTGCACGTCCTTTGTGCTAGCTCTTCTCAGACTGAAATATTAAAAGTGCGAAACAATAACAGGAAATCGACCCACGCAAGAGGCCGCGCTTCTACGAGACAGCTTGCCTTCGTGCATAGCGTTTGCAGCCGGCGTTTCCCGGTAAACGTTACGGTTACATAAGCTGCAGCTGCCGGCAAACAGTAAGGGGTCTTTGACCGCTATTCTGCATCCAACTGCCGTAATTGAGTGACTAGCAGGTTTTCTTTCTTTTCAGGTACGTAATATACACAATCGGTAATAAGAATTGACTTAACATGTGATTATATATGTCATGCTTAAGATGCCTGTGTCGTCCTAATAAAGGCTGGACTGAAGGCAGATGCGCACCCGAAAACTACGCCCGTTGACAGACAGTAAGCCAACGGACGCATTGATACGAAGTGCCTGCAGGGTGGACAAGCTTTCATTTCACTTGCTTTCATTCATCATACGCCTTGCGGTAAATGTTCCCGAAAAAAAATAGGACTCTATCGCTCAGCTTTCTTGGGGTGTCAGGAGGAGATATATGAGGACTCGGGCGTGCATATATACGTCGATCTCGCTGTAATTCTGCGCCTGCACTGTAAACCGATTTACTCTCAATGCTTCTCAAGGGTGCAAAATCGGTCTATAAATCCCACCTACACCTATATAGGGGAGTATGTGTTGTTATAGACAGAAAACGCACTTAAGGATGCAAATCGGTTTACGGCGTTTGCGTTCTCATTGTTTTTCTTTAATGCGTGCGCTGCTGGGTGTGTACTCCCGCGAGAACACCTTTCGTGATGTATATGGGCCTTTCCGTTTTTTTTTTCAGCTATACAAAACGTACGTGCGAAGGTCACACGCCACCGAGGCAGTGTCCCTCGTCGCCGTGTGGTATGTACGGCGCGGCCATTTCTTTTAGGCGGTTGTCGCAGTTTCGCATCTCGCATGGCGCCGCGGTCGTCGCGTGCGTTTGACAACGCGGCGCGTGGGAGTTGAGGCGGGGGCGGTGGTTGTGAGGCAGGGGTTAGTTCGAGAACGTGGGACTGGGAACACTGGCACGATCGAGCGGTCCCGTGTTCCGTGCACACACGTCCGAAGCCGGCAACGCGCACAATGGGAGAGACCGCGCTCGGCCTCCGCTAGTCTATACACCCCTATAGTGCGCGGGATGCGCGAAAAAAGCGACGGTCCAATTAACGCGTTCCGGCTGACCTTCGCCTCCCCCACCCCCCTCCCTTGACATGCGCTCCAAACGCCGTATGTGTTCGCCTGTAGTATGGAGAAGGATAATTTTTTTTCGTAGGTTTTATGAGATTAAAGAAAAAGGTCGCCTGTGGTTGATAGCATAATTCTTGCCCTTGCGCTGGGTTGTTGCAAGAGGCGGACGGTTACTAGCCCGAAAAATATAAACGCGTACTCAACGAATTCGCAGAAAAGTCGAAAAAAAAATCAGCTTGCCCCCTCCCTCCCCGTGCGCTCGGAGACGCCCTAGAAGAGGACGGAAAAGACAACAGGACGAGAAGGACGCTAGCATTCAATCGATTTATTGGTTGGCTGAAAAAAGAACTATGTCCAAAAGTTCACGGGCAAGCAGACAGTGCGGCTGTAATTTCGCATATGTCATGTGACTACTTAAAGAAACAAGAATAGAGGTCATATGGACATTACATAAGGTTTGACTGGTAAGCTATCCTTTAATATCCAAAATATAATTAAGTTTACGGAATTCTACGAATTTTACGGAAAGAAAGAAAGTTTCCCAATCTTGATAGATGGAGTATTTCGTTCCTTTAGAATGCGACGTAGTTCTTGTTTACCGCAAACTTCGAGCATGTCCTGTGGGGCTGCGCCTCTGCCGGTCCCCTTTTCACCCAAGAGGAAATGATGCAGCTCATTAGGGCCCAGGACCAGACCTCTCATATCCTTACTGTCCAGAGGGCTCGCGCGACGGCCGTCAGGTTTCACCTGATGGTCCCCGAGTAGGCCTAGCCAGGGGACGTTGAGTTTACTCGCGTCTGTTGTGGACCGAATAAAGTTGTTTCACTCGCTCACTCACCGGCAAACAGTTAACTAGACCCAAACGGCCTGACGCTCTACAAGTTGACGTCATGACGACCCTTAGTGCGGAAACTTCATGGTGACGTCGCCACCTGGCTTTCTAAAAAAATTTTTTTTCGTATCTGTTCTGGCGAATCTCCTCCGATGATAAAGAGGGCAAATTGTCTTTGTCTACGGAGTAGCTATACCGCATTACTTTGCGTTTTTGGTTAACGTCCCTTTAACTAACCAATTGCGCGCCGTAATATTGGGATGAGATAATATTAACCCTGCAATGCCCAACATATAATGTGTATGACGTAATAGTTCTGCGCAAACCCGCAAGGTGGAGAGAACTAGTACGTCAAACTCTTACGCGGTACTATTACGTCAAACTCTTGCCTTTGCTTCGAGTTGTTGGCAAATTCGACTTGGCCCTGCCATCTGCTAGCCGCCAGGTTAGCTGAGATGGTAGAGCGGCTGCCCGAAAAGGCGGTGGTCCTGGGTTCGAGTTCCGAGCCAGAACGAATTTTTCAACTGCGAGGCTTTTCTTTTGACCCTTATGGGTGTCCTTTGTAGCAGTTGCTACGATTGGGTGGACGTCTCATTTTCCCTTAGTATAATACGTGCATGTATTCAACGCTCAGTTTGATACTTCGAAATCGCTGATATTTACGCTCGGGAAGCTTATATCGCAAGATCCGTAGTTACCTTTGTTGATATGCTGGACCAAAGCTTCATTCGTTTATAGTTCAAAAAACCAATTGATAAATAATTACTATGATAATGAAGAGTTAACTGAAATAACACTTAATCTTATTTTGTACAAGTGCACTCTCCATGACCTGAAATAAAGGTGAATTTTTTTATTTCTATTCTTTTTTCTTTATGGGGAGCTATGTTTGGGCATTACAGGGTTAACCTCGATCGTTCTTCTTACGTCGGTGGATTATAGCTGATCACGCGTCGACGTCGATTGTTTCGCCGTTCGGTGACCCCGGTGTTTACAGCGCGAAGGTTAATCTGCACCAGCCCGCCGGGAAATTTATTCTTAGTGGCGCTTTCTTCTCTTTTTCTTTTCGTTCTTTCACGCGTGGCCTTGACGGGAACCACCAGAGCGCGCTGCTTTCGCCCCGAAGCGTACGGACTGACACGGCCTGTTGATGGCGTTCTCTACAAAACCTGTTCCGCTCACGGGACACGCGTTAACGTCGAACTCGTTATTCGGCCGGGGCTCACGTTCGCATTTGCATACGCCGAGCGCGCGCCGAGACACGTGCGGATGGCGCCTTTTGTGAATCGATAATCATCCCCCCACGCTTTTGACGAAATCTCGCATCAACCGTATAGCACCGAGTCGCAGGCTGAGTTTCCAATTCGTTCGTGCTGCTGCAATTTCCGTTAAAGCGCCGACACGAGAGGACAGCTTTTCTGTGGCCATATTCCCCCCCCCCCTCCTCTCTCTCTCTCTTTCATTTAAAATCTGTGTCCTTTGTAATTGGGAAAATAAAAAATCGGTTTGTGCGTGTTTTAGACCATTTCGTTAGCCGTATAGCGAGATAAGGAGAGAGATTATCGCTAGCGAAGAGCATAAAAGTAGGCCTGGGGTGCCATTCTGATGGACACTATGGGCGAATTCAGCCGCATTGTTGAATTCTGTAAATGGCGGCAGTTCGGGCCAATCGGAGGCGCTCGGAGGGCTGCTACGCGGCCTCTCTTATTGACTCAGAATGCCGTCATTAGCGAATTCGACAATATGGCGGCGCTTGACACTCACTCCTGGGCTCAACGTCGGGGTAAAGGGAGCAAAAGGTGATGATGATTATTATGGTGATGGTTAGGAAGGGAGGAAAGGAGATGGGCAGGAATTGGGCCCGTAGCGAGTGTTTTGGAGGGACTCTCATTGTAATAATAAGCTCAGACTGGTTTATTACAGCGGCGTTAATGGTACCTCCTCCGAGACTTGTCTGGACGTTGTCAGCGCGGGTCTTGAGAATTCGTGCGGCGACGGACCATCGTGGTGTGTTGCATAGGTGCGTTCAGTACACGGCCTCCGGGATCGCGGTGCCTGATGAAGTGTTGTGAGAAACTCGCGTGTTCGGTGCGTGGCCTCCGAGATGTGCACGATGCGAGTTGATGGTCTTGGAAGCTCTGTTCGGTATCGAGCACGCAAAAAGAAGAAAAAACTACAAAAACGAACAGGATTGACCGCAAAGTCGTTATGTTGCAGCAGCAGCGAAGCGGCAAACCTACACCTACGTCGGCGAAGTACAACGTCCGGCGAAGAAAACAAAGGGTTGTAAGTATCCTTCCGATGTCGACGGGACGCAGATAACGCAATCAGGCCTGTGCAATTAACCGCACCGCTTCTCCTGTTAACGGCCTCCTTTTACAGAATTAGGTCACGAGGGAGCTCTGTGTTGGATGTTTAGCCGCCTCGGCATCTGTTGAGGATACTGCAGCCAGCTGCGGTGGAGTTTTGAAGAAAATTGTTGCGATCACTGGCCGAGGCAGGCTGTGAACGAAATAAAAAGGAAAATTGCGCACGTCCCACGCGCGGGAGGCATTATGGGGATATAGTGTTATGCGAAACGCGCGTTTATGAAATACGCCCGCTACTATTGGCCAATACCCACGAGTGGGTAGGTAGGTGCCTGTGTCTTTTAACATCATCATCATCATCATCACCTTTTTGGTTTGCAACTTCACTTTTTCAATGTCCCGTGACTGCGCCTGACCAGACGGAATTCTCGTCGAACCGTCTTTGACCGCGTCTTGTCGCGGCGCCTGTCGCAGGTTTTATTGTCACCGCGCCGTTATCGTGGTGTTTATCGCCCTGTTCTCTTCGTAGAAGTCGCCAGAAAAAATTATTAATGGTGAAATCCGATTCTAACGAAACCTGGTACGGCGATTTACGCTCTATATCGAAGAGGCGCAACTGTTCTCCGCGGTGTTTACACAAATTGCGCAAATTGAGGTGCTAAATCTTCATTTTATTTCGTTTTTGTTGGATCAGCCGTGTGAATGCACTGCATAATAAAACCGATGAAGGCATAGAGGGAAATAAAAGAATTGTCGTTGTCTTTTGGCCCATTTATTTTCCTGCACGGCGTACTGTTTGGAAAAGCTAAACCGGACGCAGTCCTCGCCTCGGCGTCTCTGCTCTTCTCTGGTGTGCCTTACACAGGGTTATGCATGCGTTTCTCCGTGCGACGTGAACGCGTGCTGCTTCTACTTCTGTGGGGTTTTCCAGTGACCTATCGCGGGTCATCTTATACAGACCTTCCCACCCCCCTCCCCTCGAAAAAAAAAAAGATACCCGCAGCGTCCGCGCGCGTCGCCTGTTCACTGGGAGGGCCGGAGTGTCCGGGTGAATGCTTTAAGCTGCCGAAAAGAGAGAAAGAAAAAACGTGTTATTTACACAGTTTAGGCAATGTCCCGAAACCTGAACGGCAGCTCCAGGGCGCAATCTTTTTTTGTTCTTTTTTGTCAAGTGGATTCGTATTATGCCGACTGGTGCCAGCTAGTGCAAGCCGTTGGCAAAAGGGAACTTAAAGAATAAATTTGACTAGGTACATCCTGCTTTGCCAAAAGGGTAGTTGATGTTAAAATCATACTAATGTTAACCTACTGTTGATCTTTTTTTTTCTTTTTTGCTTTCTTACTCTGCACTTTTTGAGGCTTTGTATGTCAGTGTATTTCTGTTTTGCGTTCGAGTTTCCGCTTCGCGTCTTATATATATATATATATATATATATATATATATATATATATATATATATATATATATATTCATTAGGGTTGCGCACATTTCTCGAAAATGCCTTTGGTGAGTTTTCTTGTTTGAGATATAATGTGCGTGCCTTAGGTGTTTATATGCATGCCGACCTTTCGCCTGACATTCGTTAGTGACGCACTGCGAATCGCACTTAAAGAACAATCGACATATTGTCCGTATAATCCACTTGTGGCCTTGCGGCCTCATACGCTTATTGCCGGCTAATCTTTCTATAGAATTTCTACTTGCACAGCCCGTCCGTCAGTTTTGCACACGGCGTGACACCGGCAAATATGGACCTGACCGTGGCTTTTGCCTACAGACACGGTCATTATAAGGCGAAAGGGCAACTATTATATGGCACAATTAAGGCACCCGGAGCGGCGACTGAGGGGGTGCGGCGTCATGCTGCCGGCAGTACGAGGCAGCGGCAGCCGCATTGTGTTCGTTCATTCTATAGGTCAAGCGGTCAACAAACAAGCAAACAGTCTCGGAAGAGTTCAGCAATTTACAATAGGCAACGAGGCACTGGAAGTTGTAAGGGAACACATCTACTTAGGGCAGGTAGTTACTGCGGATCCGGATCATGAGACGGAAATAATCAGAAGAATAAGAATGGGCTGGGGTGCGCTTGGCAGGCATTCTCAGATCATGAACAGCAGGTTGCCATTATCCCTCAAGAGAAAAGTGTATAATAGCTGTGTCTTACCAGTACTCAACTACGGGGCAGAAACCTGGAGGCTTACGAAAAGGGTTCTACTTAATTTGAGGACGACGCAACGGGCTATGGAAAGAAGAATGATAGGTGTAACGTTAAGGGATAAGAAAAGAGCAGATTGGGTGAGGGAACAAACGCGAGTTAATGACATCTTAGTTGAAATCAAGAAAAAGAAATGGACATGGGCAGGACATAATGAGGAGGGACGATAGCCGATGGTCATTAAGGGTTACGGACTGGATTCCAAAGGAACGGAAGCGTAGCAGGGGGCGGCAGAAAGTTAGGTGGGCGGATGAGATTAAGAAGTTTGCAGGGACGGCATGGCCACAATTAGTACATGACCGGGATTGTTGGAGAAATATGGGAGAGGCCTTTGCCCTGCAATGGGCGTAACCAGGCTGATGATGAAACAAGCAAACAAGCAAACAAGCAAACAAACAAACAAGCAAGCAAGCAAGCAAGCAAGCAAGCAAGCAAGCAAGCAAGCAAGCAAGCAAGCAAGCAAGCAAGCAAACAAACAAACAAATACCTAAACAGAAAAATAAATAAGTGACTACACATAGTGTATACACATTCTGCGTACTTTCTTTACAAAGGACAAACTTATAAGGAGGCAAGGCAGTTCTACTCGGAGCCTATAAACCAAAGCTTCGCTAACACGTGCAATTAACACAAGTAGTGACGTCGTGATCTAGTTATAATGATGTCATCATCGTCGTAATTTTATGTAATCGTTTTAAATTGTCAGACGGTCTACAGCGAACGCCGACTGTGTCTTGACGCCCGTTTAGGTGCGCGGACTCCTCATCGAAATGAAATGATAATAAAAACAGGCCGCTTTCCGCAAGGTACAGTCGCGTATGTCTTGCACGCATACAGCGACGCCGCGCGGCCGGAGTCAATGCGCACAAGTATTGCCTGTAGCGTACTGTATGAAACTATATGGCCCGTAGTACAAGCATATATGCGTTTCATATATGCGTATATATACCGCGCATACATTTCACGTTCGTATGGTTTATACATTCCTACAGGACATGCATTTCTCGTTCATAAATGGCCTATACATTCATGCAAGGCATTCATTTCTCGCTCATGTGGTATAAACACTCATACGAGGCATACATTTCTATATTACATGGCCCATATACGTTGATACAGGATACATATTTCTCGTTCATATATGCACGTACCCGCCGTGGTTGCTCAGTGGCTATGGTGTTGGGCTGCTGAGCACGAGGTCGCGGGATCGAATCCCGGCCACGGCGGCCGCGTTTCGATGGGGGCGAAATGCGAAAACACCCGTGTACTTAGATTTAGGTGCACGTTAAAGAACCCCAGGTGGTCGAAATTTCCGGAGTCCTCCACTACGGCGTGCCTCATAATCAGAAAGTGGTTTTGGCACGTAAAACCCCAGCTATTATATTATTATTATTATATTAAAACGCCTGCAGTCATTAGGCGGCTATTTTAGCCGCGGATCGCTAACAGAGCCATACGCTAAGCGAGTCTGTGCACATGGCGTATGGCAAGCACGTGGTGGGGGCGGCGGCGAAATGGGGCTTCCCTTTATATCGCTGCAGAGCCAGTCTCTCAGAAACCTCGCTTCGATTGCGAGTCGCCCCTCCGCTACACACGGATCAAGTGCCTCTTGCGACGGTCCCCTTTGAAACAGCATGGCGACTGGCGTGCTGCCGCACACTTTTTATGCGAAGCATATTAACGTAGGTTTCGGGCCTACGCGCGACGCCCGGCGGTGGCCACCATTGACCCTGAAGTGGGGTCACGTGACATGACGTCATGTGATGACGTCACACAGGCTGCATATGGGGCCTCATATCGCGCCGTCGGTCGCCTCCCGGCGGTGGCCACCATTGACCTTCAAGTGACCTTCAAGTAGGTCACGAGACATGACGTCACGTGATGACGTCACACCGGCTGCAGATGGGGCCTCATATCGCGCCGTCGGACGTCTCCCGGCGGAGGCCTCCACGCTTCGGTTCGCGCTGTCGCGCGCGATGCGGCGGCGGCGCCACCATCGCTGCATCACGTGATATGTGACGTCACGCCAGGGATGAAGCGGCGCGCGCCCGCCGTCGCGTCAGTCTCTGTGCCCGACGGCCGCGCCAGCGTCTTTGCGCCGGGCGTGTATGCGGTCAAGATGCCTCCAAACGCTAAGGATACGCTAAGATTAAGCCCAGTGGATGCTTCGCATCCACTGGGCTTAACTTCGATAAGCCTCTAATTTTTTTTCTGTTTATGTCGAAGCGTGTGACGGATCTGGCTGCGTTACCGGCGTCGGTGGCGCAGCTGCTGTGTCGTTTCCGCTGTTACTGAGCGCGATGTCGCGGGTTCGACTCGTGTCCGCGGCGCGGCCACGTTTCGACGGGTGCGCTTGCCTGCCGTGCTTGCCTCACTCCGCTGCGTCTCTCGAGGGCCCTGTATTTCTTTGGGGGCCTTAAGCTGAGCGAGTGATCAGTGCAGTCAGTCAGTCGAATGATAGATCACTTTCACTCACTCACTCACTCACTCACTCACTCACTCACTCACTCACTCACTCACTCACTCACTCTCACTCACTCACTCACTCACTCACTCACTCACTCACTCACTCACTCTCACTCACTCACTCACTCACTCACTCACTCACTCACTCACTCACTCACTCACTCACTCACTCACTCACTCACTCACTCACTCACTCACTCACTCACTCACTCACTGAATCAATAAAACTAATGTCGGTGGTCGTATTGGCGCGTTTTGTCTGTCTCCGCCTCCCATTTATCCATTTTTCGTGCGTTGTCAGAGACGCGACAGACACGGGACTTCAGAGAACGCGGCACTAAAAACAAGTCGCGCGCAACGTTTCGCTTGCGACGGCACGTTGCTCGTACGTGTTTCCACTAACCAGTGCAAACACGTACGAGCAGCAACTTGTGCAAGTGAAATGTTGCGCGACTACAGACATCTCAGAGTCACATATGACGCAGAAAGTGGCTTCAGACAAGAGGCCCTTACGAATGAGTGCAAACACTGTCACGCCTTAAGAGGCGAACCCAACTGAGCGCATAATAGTTTTTTTTTCTTCTTTCTCCTGCGCAGTATACCCCAAACGTTTTTCGGTTTCAACTATATATAAGGAGGCGGGTATGGTTCTACAGCTTCAGGCACGCCGCCTCAAACCACCTCCAGCATTGTCGCTGGAGGTGCTGAAGGTCGCATCACGGCAGTGACGCTGTCTCATAGTTCGAAGACATGGCAGATATAATGACGTCATTGGTTCTGCAGGTCAAACGTATATGCCCGCCTGTTGCGCGCAATCCATCCGCCCGCCCATCATTCCATCCACCGACGACATCACCGACTCGGGATGTTGTTGTTGTTAAAAACTTTACTTAAACAGAGGTGTTCGGGCCACGTAGGTCCCTGGGCCCCCGCACGACCGTAGTCCACTCAAGTGTTTATGTTCCGTAGGTCCATAACACTGGCAGCCCGGCTGGTCGCGATGGTTTGCGTTGCCGGGTCCTCAGAGCGGAGCACGGTCTCCCAGTCCTCCCACGATGTCAGGTGCTCCAGGCCCCGCGGGGGAGGGTCCGCCGGGCAAAGCGAGAGGATGTGGATGGCGGATGCGAACGGTTCGGGACAGAGGGCGCAGGCGGGCGTGGGGAAAGAGGGATGGTAATGGGATAGGGTGACAGGGGAGGGGAGTGTGTGGGTCTGGAGTCGCCTCCACAGTGTCGCATGCCTGTTGTCTAGGGATGGGTGAGGTGGGGGGGTAGATCTGACGTGCTGCTCGATAAGCCTGCGTCAGATCGCTGAAAGAGTGCATGCGCTCCTTCGTGAATCCCGGATCGGAGGCCACCTGAGCCCGGTTAATAGAACCTCGGGCTAAAAGGTTGGCAGCCTCGTTTCCAGGATTCCCGGAGTGCGCAGGCACCCATATCAGCTCCACATGGCGGGGTGGAGGTGCAACGGGCGAGTCCAGTATGCAAAAAGCAGGAACATGGACTCGGCCTCGTGCAAAATTTAGTATAGCTGTTTTTGAATCTGTTATTATGTACCGGGCTTCCGTATGGGTGATGGCAATGGCAATCGCAGCTTCCTCTGCAGCTTCTGGGGAAGTGTGTGGGGGGAGGGGTAGTGTAATGAGTGGGGAGAGGGAGGAGTCCACCACGGCGGCAACCGCTTGCTCTCCCATGCATGCGGCGTCCACCCATACGGCATCCGATTCGGGGCCGTAATAGCGATGGAGCGCCTTAGCTCGAGCTCGGCGGCGCGCCTCGTGGTGTTGTGGATGCATGTTCCTCGGGAGCGGCTTAATAAGCAGCTCTCGGTGGATGTGGCGTGGGGTGGCGAGTTGTGTAGGGTCGTTGGCCGGTATCCGGATCCCGAGGGAGTCCAGGATGTGCCGCCCAGTGGATGTTCGTGTCAGGCGAATGTATTGCGCCTGTCGGTGGGCTTCTACAAGTTCCCCGATAGTGTTGTGGAGGCCCAGGCCGAGTAGTCTGTCTGTGGGTGTATTAATGGGTAGTTTTAATGCTACTTTGTACGCCTTGCGTATTAATGCATCTAGGGCATTAGTATCGTGTCGGGATAAGTGTAAATATGGGGTTGTGTAAAGCACACGGCTGAGGACGAAGGCATGGATGAGGCGACATAGGTCGCGCTCCCTCATGCCTCTGTGGTGGGCTGAAACCCGGCGAATGAGGTGCGAAATCGCACCTGCAATCTGCTTGAGTTTCTTCAGGGTGGTGGTGTTTTTACCATCACTCTGGATATGGAGTCCCAGTACTCGGAGGGTTTCAACCTCCGGCACTGGGCGTCTGTCCAGCTCGATTGTGATGGGGGAGCATGGGGAGCAGCGATTACGAGGTCTGATGAGTAGTAGTTTGGATTTTTCTGGGGAGCAAGAAAGACCGATACTGGCCGCATAATTTTGGGTCAGGGTGGCTGCAGATTGGAGAGTGTCCTCTAAGCCGCCGTCACTGCCGTGGGTAGTCCACAGCGTGATGTCGTTGGCATAGAGGGTGTGTTTGAGATGGGGTATGGTTGCCAATTGTCGGGCCAGGGGGATTAGGGTGATATTAAATAGAAAGGGGGACAGAACGCACCCTTGCGTGGTGCCAACACTCCCTAAAGTGAAAGAGGGGGAGGTGAGTGGGCCAAAGTGTATCTGAGCCGTGCGGTCGGTCAGGAATGCTTGAATGTAGGTGTACGTACGTGCACCCACATTCAGTGGCGAGAGGGCAGTCATGATCGCATGGTGTTCTACGCGATCAAAGGCTTTGGAGAGGTCCAAAGCCAAGACTGCCTTTGTGTGACCCGGGATAAGGGGGTCGAAAATGTCGTGCGTAAGTTGTAGCATGGCATCTTGCGCGGATAAATGGGGGCGGAAGCCCACCATGCTGTGAGGGTAAAGGTCGTTTTCCGCCATGTGTTGTGTGAGTCTCGATAATACTACATGCTCGAAAAGCTTTCCGAGGCATGAGGTTAGCGAGATCGGGCGAAGGTTTTGGAGTGTAAGTTGTTTGTTGGGTTTGGGTATGAAAATAACCTTCGCATGACGCCAGGACTGGGGGAGGGTGCCCTCCCTCCAACACTGGTTGAAGTAGTCCGTAATCTGTCTGATGGATTGATCATCCAGATTACGAAGCATAGATTTGGTTACCTGGTCGGCGCCAGGTGCGGAGCTGGTACGGAGAGTCAGGAGAGCCGCTCTGACTTCCGTCTCCGTTATGTCCGTGTCGAGTGTGGGGTTGGCCTGCCCTGTGTAGGGAGGTAAGCAAGTCGGTATGCCTGGGGAGGTGTAGGTTCTTTGAAGTGTATCTATAAGTCTGTCAGGGTTGTCCTTGTGTGCGTCCACGAGTTTTGTTACATGGTGTTGTGTTGCTGTTTTTGTCTGCATCGGATCTATAAGGTGGCGGAGGAGTTGCCAGGCCCGCTTGGTGGACAGGTTCCCAGCAATGCCGTCGCATATCTGGCCCCAGTTGGACCGGCAGAGCTCCTCAGAATGTTGTTGGATTTCGGTTTGCAGTGCGGCCAGCCGCTTTTTAAGTGTCCTGTTTAGCTTATTCCTCTTCCACCTTTCTAGGAGGCTGTGATAGGCCTCCCAGAGATGGGCCAGTCGGGTGTCTAATGTAGGGGTTTCTGTAGGGGTTTCAATGAGTTTTGTGTTGCATTGGACGTCATCCTGGAGTGATTTCACCCAGGTGTCGATATCGGAAATAGGGGTGTCAGAGCGGGCCGCCCGAGTGGCGCGGAAAGAGTCCCAGTTTATGAGTTTGTGTGTCATGTAAGTGTGACGGGGTTGTTTGTATGGGACAGTGACCTGTATAATGTAATGATCGCTGCCTAGTGTGTGTTGTGTTCTGGTCCAGGTGACGCCTCGGAGGGAGTGGGTCAGCACCAGGTCCGGGCTGGTGTCCATGCTGACGCTATTTCCGATCCGAGTGGGCGTCAGGAAGTTGTGTACGGTGAGGTGGAGGTTCTGGAGAAGCAGCCAGAGCCTGCGACCTCGGTGTGTTGTTGTTTTGTATCCCCAGTCTGTATGTTGACTGTTGAAGTCTCCGCCGACTAACAGGGGGTGCTTTCCTGCCAGTCGGTGCACCGATCGAAGTAGGGACTCCAGAGACGCCATCGGGTGTGATGGGAGGTGATAAATGTTGACAATAAATATGGATGGTAACGTGTGTTTATGGTGTATGATTTCAGTGATCACGCAGGGCGTCTCTGAAGCGATATACTGTACCCTGTGAGTGATGCTACGGTGTATGAGTGTGGACGCCCTGGGTTTGTCTGTGGGGTCCGAATGTACCGAGGTGTAGCTGGGAAGTGTTGCGCGATGTGCAGCGTCTTGGAGTAAAAGTATTTGGGGCTGAGGAGTGAGTGTGGGAAGTAAAACCTGCAGAGGTGCACGCTTGCCCCGGAAGCCACGGCAATTCCAAGTTAGAATTTGTAGGTAATTATTTACCCGCGCCGCCATACTGGAGCGTGGGGGGGGGGGCGGAGAGGGGGGGTTAGTTGCGTGTCCATTGGAGTGTGTTGGACAGGAGGGGTGGATTGTGTAGGCTGAAGGGTGGGTTGCGAGGGTATGGAAGGACCCATTTGTGTGAAGCGGTGTTCTATGTTTTCGAGCATCTTGTTAAGCATAACATCCATGCGGTGCTCTAATTTCTCCGTGAGGGTTTCTACGAGGTGAGTGAGTTTAGTCTCGAGGCGTGTTTCGAGTTCTTGTAGTTTACCATCGAATTTAGCCTCAAGCGCTGCGAGTTTGGCATCTATGTCTGTAAACTGAGGGGGTGGTATTTCCTGTGTGGTTCGCTGTCTTTTCGTGGGAGGTGTGCTGGGAGATTCCGTCTCGGGGGGTGGAGTGGAGTTAGAGAGACCTGATTGTGTCGGGCGTTGGGTATGGACGAAGGAAGCAAGGCGACTTACCTCTTCCCTGAGGGCCTGGAGCTCCCGTTCCTGTTGCAGCGCTTCGGGAGTCTGGGTGAGCGGGGGGGGGTATGTCTTCCGGCGACCAGGTCGGCCCATGTGAGATGTCGAGCGTCCGAAGAGCGAGAAGCTGTGCTGCCGGAGCGTCGACGCGGGCTGGGACTGGATCGATGGTGTTGTTGATGTTCTGTCTTCTTTTGAGTGGGTCGCGGCTGGCGTGTAGTAGGACTTTTTCGATTTGCTTTGCATCCACTTGTTCCGGTCATGTGTCCTCCACCGCAGAGAATGCATTGTGGAGCGCAGGTTGGGGGGTCCACTCTTTCATGAGTATCTCCACATCTTGGGCATCGGTGGGAGCGGGGCAGGGTACATACATCTGCTCGATGTCCTGGTTTTCTGCAGTTCACACAGGCGTCGATTCGTCTCCGGTAGACCGTGCATAGGTGGACACCGCCGCCGTAGATGATTTTCCTCGGAACTGGTCCGTAGGCGAAGGTGATAAGGATTGAGCGTGTTTTCCCCATACGTCGGGCATCAATGATCGGGACTTCGGAATTTCGGGCCTGAAGGTCTGCGATGACCTCGCTGGGGGTTTCGTCCCAAAATGCGTTCGTGATCACTCCGCGCACCGCCCCGGCTGGTGGGGCGATGTAGGCTGCGATGGCATATTTTCGGTCGCGTAGTGTAATTTCCTTGAGGTTGACGAGATTGAGGGCGGTCTCTTGGCGCGTGGTGGCGATGGTGCACGTGTTGTTGGTGGGATGTACTCGGATCTGGATGTCTTGCTGGCCTTGTAGCTGCGCTGCTTGCATGATTGTGGCGAGCAGCGAGCGCGGTGGGACGTCGAGAAGCGCGGGCCCTCCCTGCGATCTGTAGACAATCTTGTAAGTGTCGGCAGGCAATGGCGCGAGTTGGCGACCTTTGAACACTGCTGCTCTCGCAGCGCGCAGCTGTTCTTGGCGAGGCTGGAACGCGGGCGGCGATGGCGTCGTGGCGTTTGCGTTCTGTGGCGTCGCCATGCTGGATCCTGGGCGTGCGGGAGACGATTCGGAGGCTCCGGTCGTGTTCCGACGGGACGCCTGCATGGACAGGACATGCTTCCAGTCCCGGGGGTTGTATTCGGACGGGTTCAAGTCCTCTGCAGACACTGTGACCTGCATGCCGGAGTCTGGGAAGTGGCCGCGCGAGGCCTAGTGCGGCGGCTGCGCCGCTGCCAGAAAGGAAGGCTGACGGCCCAGCCGGAGAGCGTCGGATCTCCAAAAATGTGGGGTCCTCGGGAAGCTCTCACCTTGATGCGTTGATTGAGGTAGGCAGTGGAGCTCCACAGCGGGTTCGCTGACCGCTGAACAGGTCTGTGTGCCTGGTGTAGTCGTGCGCACTCGAGATAGCAGCGACCGGCAGTTTTCGCCGTCGCGGCGGCCGAGCGTCTCGCCGGAGCTGGGGAGCCGGAGTCCCCGACTCGGGACGGACCACCGAACTCTCAGCAGTTTCTCCTCGACCTTTTGCAGTCTTTTGCAGAGGCGCCTTTAAATCATTGCCATCCGTGCGGGTTCATTTGCACTGGAAGTCACGCCCCTCTTCGAACATCGCCCGGTTAGACGCTTTCCGGCGCAAATGACGTTATAACCCTTGTCACGGGCGACCGCCTACTGCGTAGTGTTCGTTAGCCCCGAGGTTAATGAGGAATCTTGACCCCTTGTTGTGTCTTTCCAACGGTGACGAAGTCGCGGGTGGATTCGCCGTCGCCGGGTCAAAGGACTCCTGTGTGTCAACTCGCCAAACTATGGGAAACTTTCCAGCGAGGTGTCTTTTCTTTTTTTATGCGAAGCATATTACGAGAGCTCAACCCAGCTCCTCAGGCGCGGCGGTGTCGCCATGAAATCACGTGACACCGTGACGTCACGACAGAGGAGAAGTGGCTTTGGCTCAACTCTTGCAAGACGGGCTGGGTGGGAATCGAACCAGGGTCTCCAGAGTGTGGGACGGAGACGCTACCACTGAGCCACGAGTACGATGCTTCAAAGCGGTACAAAAGCGCCTCTAGTGAATGCGGTGTTGCCTTAGAAACGAGCTGTTTCTAAGGCGTGCGTCTCTTGCTCAGGCGCACATTTCGTTGCCGCGCCGAACGCTGCTTTGCTCGACGCTCACCGCGTCCAATGCGGGGCGCGTTGTCGCTGCCCTGTAGCCCATTGTCTTACACCCCTTGGCGGGTCGACGGGAACGCTGTCGCGTTCCACTCTTGAAGGCGAAGAAGTAATGCATGAGTTGTTTCTTCGTCTAGCCGAACCAAATATAGCCAAGCAACAGCAGTTCACCAGGCTAAACAGTGGTTCAACAACTAAAATAAAGGCTAGTATGCTTCGCATCCTGGGCTTAACCTTACCTAAGCCACAGCCATTTTTTTCTTTCTTTTTTTGGTAGAGCGTGTCAGTTGCCCTCAACGGGAGGACGTATTTTCCCTCTTCTCTTTTCGTGGACTTCAGTGCCGTGTTCACACAACCTAAAAACCGAGTTCGCGCAAGATTGAGATGAGAGAAAAACATTGATCAGTGAGCAACCCGTACAAAAAAAATTATTGAGAAGGCATTGAATTATTATTGGTCAATGTTGAGTTTTTCATTGACGAATTGTGGAAATTTTGTTGGAGAATTGTTGGGCTGGTTGTTGAGTGGTCTTGAATATTGGTCACTGAAATTTAATTGGAACACCATTGGGTGTCTTAATGTTGAATAATTGTTAAGTTACCACTGAAATTCCATTGCGCTTAGACGGCTCGTTGTGCTTACTTTGTTGAATGATTGTTGTATTACCATTGATAATGCATTGAACTGATGTTGTGGTAGTTCTGTTGACCTGTTGTTGAGTTATTGTTGCCACAGCACTGAAAAGTACGTTGCGGCCCAGTTGAGATGGCATGGAGATTTCAGAAGTGGCCATTGAAATATGATTGATATTTCGTTGGGCTAGTGGATTTTTATTCATATATTGAAATTGCTTTGCTATTCACACTTGCATGCCCCGGTGCCTGCTCATAACTTAAACAAACAAAAGCAACGGAGAGACTGATCAATTTGAAGTACCTTTATTTACACTAAAGATGCGTGCCCATGAAACATTATTACAGTACGTAAGGCACCGCTACATCGAACTTGGAGACATAGGCTAGTACCTACAGCACTCTTGACAGTGTAAATACATCTGAAAAAACCTTTACATATGAATTAAATCAAAACGATCATTGTGGTCGTCCCTTGCGACTTAAGTTTATGACTAGAAGGCAAAGCGACTCAAGAGACAGGGCTTAAGCATACCCTTTTAACAACCAACTTTGAACACATGAACACTTGAAGCTGCTTGCGTGTGAACACACACGACATCTGAACACGTTACATTAAAATGTTTCGCACACTAACCCATCACAGGAACAGTTAGGGCTGATTGTGAGAAGGCAAAATAAGACTTGAAACAAATGGCTTCACGTAAATATATACAAGCTTTAGCACACGTCTTTCACCGCGATTAAAATTTAATGAAGTACCAAAGTAGACCTGTCTGAGCTTTTTGTCTTCGAGATGTACATATTTTCAGGTTGCCCAATTATTTTATAACATAACATCACTCAACTTAGCTATTAATTGATGAGACATCATTTAGAAAGTTGTCTGGCATGGTGAACACCTGAATCATGTTTCTAACGAGCCTGGTTTGCAAGAACAGTACACCATTTCTGTATTTTAAATTAAGGTACAGAAGAGTTTGTTGGTTGTATTTCCTCGATTTAGTGAGCTCATTTTCAGATAATTTTTCTGGACTTGCACAAAGCTAATTAGAGCACTTTTTGGGGCCTTTTTCACTATACCCAGCAACTAAGTGGTACCTCAGTCAATGAAGAGATAAGGCAAGGCTAATACCTTGGACGATAAGAGAAAACATATTTAGCACAGAAAATTGGTAGTAACACACGGCTAACAAAATTCCAAAGAGCCAAATAGATGGTCACCTGCACTTCCAATATCAAGTACCCCAGAAATCATCATAAAGGATGGGAAAAGGTTTCAATGACTGGACAGCCAGATTGGTGAGATAGTGAAAAACGCAAATAAATGCGTATACGAAAAACCTATGACCTCAATCGCGCAGGTAAAATGTTATTAAAATGCTACCAGAATTTTATTGCATAAGATACATAAAAGTTGCAAAAAAATTGGGACAAAGCAGTAACAAAGACGGAGGGAGATACAGTACCCGTGTTGAAAAGAAATTACAAGTGATATACATGCATATTTAAGCTCAAGACAATTTTTTCTCCAATATTTACAAAAAGAGCCCATGCGATGATGGCATAAAAGAAGGTTCCTGCGCCTGGAGAATGCAGCACAGTACAAAGCAGCGTCATGAGAACCGAAAACTAGAGCTTAGTATGTTTAAAACGTACGAATACTTGCATACCTACTGACGTGTGACATGCCATGCCTTGAATGGATGAAATTCATAAATCTCACACAGATGAAGTTACCATCACTCTTATTGGCTTCCTCAGGGGACTCCTTGAAGTTGAACTAGAAAAATGTACATCAGTGTTAAAAAACAGAGAAGACCCTATAGCGTTCTTTCTGAAATAAACAGCGCAAATATTTCATGTATCAATTCTATGGACACTTCGCCAATTCGGTGTACATTTATATTTGACAACCACCCAAACAGAGACGAGAAGGATGAATTAAGGCAGGAACACACATGAACGCTGACTCAACTAGAAGTTTATTCGTGAAGACAAATATTTTAAACACATTCGCCAACTTCACAAAGAAAAAGCCATGGATGCGCAGCAGAAACAGCCCGGCAGGACAAAAAAGCACCGAAAGACATGTCCTGTAGAACAAACATGTGCGTCAAAAACAAAAACAAAAAAACACATGAAAACTGAAAGGTTTGTCCTGTAAGCGATATTAACGTGAAATACTGCAGCAAGTCTTTCCCACTAAGGGTCACAGAAATCTTGCTTATGAATTTTTCTTCGTGATCAGTAAATAATTCTTCCATAAGTCCTCTGGTGTTCTGGTCTTTGTGATGAAACAACCGTTCTTTCTGCTCTATACCTCAACACCAGAGGAGTTCCAGAAGCAATATTTATTATCATAAACGAAACAAATGCATAGCCAAGTTATCTGTTGCCCTTAGTGGGAAAGACTTGCAGTTCTCAAGAGTATTTCTCGTTGGGTAGTATCACTCATCGGACAAATATTTCGCTTTTTCGAAAGATTTGTCCGATAGTTCTCGTTTTTCACGCACGTTTATTCTACATGACATGGCTTTTTCATATTTTTTGTTTCTTGTCGCTCGTGGCTGTTTCTGCCACGCATGCACGGCTCTTTAGGACTAAATAAAGCTTATACTACTAGTGAGCAAGTCAAAAGTTAGTGAGCGTTATTATTATTATTGTTAATTTTTTAAATTCATACGGGTTACTTGTTCGCAATGAAGCAAACACTGGGTCGTCTTCAGTTTAAGTACCCAGTCGTCGTCTTCAGCGTCATCATCACCAGCACCGCGGCAGAACCACGGTTCTGGCCGTGGGTCTGGCCCGGGCGCCAGCAGATGTTCCGACCGCGTCTCCGTACGACATTGAAGCATGTCACCAGGGGGCGATGAATATCGCGCACTGACGTCGTCATAGCCGCCATGATGGAGGACCAAGCAGAGTGACAAGCTTCGCGCGTGATGTTTACGTGCAAGCTACTATGTAAACACATGGTGTAAGCCCGTGCTCGGGTGACGAAGAAAAAAAGATGGATGCGCGTGTCATTCTTCATTCTTTTTTTTTGTTCACAGACACACTGACATGTAATTACGTTCGTGCAAAGCTCCTTCACAGCTGCGAATCTCGGAGTCAAGCTTAAGTGTGGAAGCCGGCCGTTGTAGGCATAGAGTTTCTCACTATAACACCTAGAGGGTAATCTGGCGCCACCGTCTATGGGAGTTTCTTAAGGGGGACCATGCCGTCATGGGAATGACGGTATATGTGTCTGCGAGGCTCGTGTTGGCTGGTGTTGTAAGAGGCTCCGTCTAAAACGTGGATATGGCTACGCAAATAACGCGTTCTGAAAGTAAAATCTTCATAAAATGTTTCCATTCACGCATATTACATCTTTACTCACCCACGATGCATGGCCAAGCGAAGAAAAGCAAGAACAGACGACAAACTGTTTCAAAGCGAGCGCGAACCTTGTCGTCTGTTTTCCAATCTTAGCGGTCCGCTGATACTTTTTACGTAACATGTAGTCGTACACACAACAACAAGTTCTCATACTTAAACAAAACATGTTTTCGCGTAATAATAAAGTTAAAACAGCTTTTCACGTGTTATTCTAGTAGAAAATGAATCATTGTAACAGACGGAACGCTGCTTGCCAAGCGCGTCTTCAAGGTGTCCTGTGTCTACGAGAACGATGCCAATCCGAATCCACAATATACCGGCATTCCCATGCGTACCACAGCGCAGCAGCGCCAGATTTCCCTCTAGGTAATGTAGTGGGAAACTCTATGGTTGTAGGGGTATAGTTGGTCGTCATGGGTGCGACTATTTAGCGATCAGCTTCTTGTGTGCGGCCGCGCCGCAGTTTCGCTTTCACGATGCCCGGTGCATGCAAGATGAAGTGCGCGATTATTGCACGGCTTGTTGTGGGGTGGCGGGGATGGTGAGACGAAAACGAGTTTTCTGTTTTCTCCACTGCCGGAAAGCGTCTTTTTTTTCCCATTTTCTCTCTCTCTTGTTTTTTTTTTCATTCGCCGTCTGATGCGGTGGCTCTGCGTAGCGCGGCACCATGCAAGGACGCGGTTTGTTTCCACCACCGGGATCGCGATTCGAAACGGGCTTTGCGGTTTATCGCTTTCTCTTCTTTTTTTTGTTTCTCTTTTTTCTTCTTTGCTTTCGACACGCATCTGCAACGTGAATACGTATGCTTTTGCGCACTCGTTGTATATCGCCTCTTTTACCAGAGGAAGTTGCAAAAGCGGAATTTTGGGTTCCGGTCGAATCTGCACCAGTATTCGGCAAGTACAGGATTGGAGTACTTAATGTGGTATTGAATTTCTTCCTTTTTTCTTTTTTTGTCTTTTTGACTCGCGAAGTGCAATTGTTCCGAGCACGAGTATTTTTTCGTTTAGCACGTCTAACGCGCTGTTTGAAAGCTCGTTCAAATTGGGAACTTGCTGGAAGTAATTCTCTCCTTTTTTTTTTCGCTGGCTTCCACAGAGAATGGTTGGTGCGCGGCCCGCGAAGCGTATGAACTATTAGAACTAGTTAAATGTTTATCGGCTAACGAGGACCATACGTTGCATTCTGCAAAAAAAAAGAAAGACCAAGGAAACAACATTTAGCAAACTACGAGAGATTTTCATGCGCCATAACAGCCAGAATACAAGAAATTAAACAGAAATCGGTGACGTTAGGATGCACGTATAGTGACGTAGGAATCAGTGCGCAGCTCAACTGGTTTAGAGCATATCTCGTGTCACGTGCAAACGGCGTGTTTGGCTCCTCCAACAGGCTGCATGCGAGCACGTCTTGCACTTTAGGCTGGTTTTCCAATACTCGCAGTACAGACGGCCGAATAGGCAGCTATATAAACGAACAGCGGCGTATATAAGCCTCGTTCCGTTTTTGACGAAGCGTTGAAAAGACGCACAGCTTCGCGAGGACACCGTCGAAGTAAAAAAAAAAAACTATGCATACCGCGCGCGACGCCGTCAAAACGAGATGGCGACTGAGCAGGACGATTGGAAACTCGACAAGATATGTCGCAGCTGGCGCACAAGAACGCTTATGCTCACACTTTCTGAAGCGCTTGATGAAAGCTACGTTGTGTTTACCGTAGGTTCGTACTAAAGAAAAATTGACATACAGCGGTGGTAAGTGTTTTCCTTAGCTTTTTCGTATCTACGTGAGGTGGCGCGAAGTCGCAGAGCTGCCGTCCAGATACATTCCGTTACTTGAGCTCTTACCTGACCCCTCAGCTGTCTTCTTAGCTGTCTTCTTAGCTGTCTTCTTAGCTGTCATCTTAGCTGTCGTCTTAGCTGTCTTCTTAGCTGTCTTCTTAGCTGTCCTCTAAGCTGTCCTCTAAGGTACTCTTGGCTGTCCTCTTGGCTGTCCTCTTGGCTGTCCTCTTGGCTGTCCTCTTGGCAGTCCTCTTGGCTGTCCTTTTTGCTGTCTTCTTGGCTGTCTTCTTGGCTGTCGTCTTGGCTGTCTTCTTGGCTGTCTTCTTGGCTGTCTTCTTGGCTGTCTTCTTGGCTGTCTTCTTGGCTGTCTTCTTGGCTGTCCTCTAAGCTGTCCTCTTGGCTGTCCTCTTGGCTGTCCTCTTGGCTGTCTTCTTGGCTGTCTTCTTGGCTGTCCTCTTGGCTGTCCTTTTCGCTGTCCTTTTTGCTGTCTTCTTGGCTGTCCTCTTGGCTGTCCTCTTGGCTGTGCTCTTAGCCGTCAAAGTGGACTGTTCTCCAGTGATGACCAGAATTGGAATGCACCCTTCGTTTCGACTTCCCGTACTATTCCTACATTTAAATGAAGGAACTTAGATAAGTCTCTCATACTTTCACCTCTGTTTCATTGCTGGCCTCGTACTGTTGTAACTATATATAAGAATAAATCGAGTCCTTGAGTTTTTCCTGTTACCCCTTGCTTGCTCACTGCAATGCTCTCGAAGTATAAGAGCGCCAACAAACGCAACAATCAGCCCTTGCGACTGGTTTGCTCTGCTGGATTCCCACTTATCGTTTCGTAGTTTTGGTTAGGCGTCCAGCCCCCCCCCTCCCCCCCTTTTTTTGGTTAGGCGTAGCCTCCCCCCCCGCCCCCTTTCTTGGTTAGGCGTGCAGCCTCCCCCCGTTACCCCTCCCCCCCTTTTTTCTTTTGCTTCTCACGGCTGCCTAGCACGTCTCACGTGCTTTTGCGGAGTTCGAAAATGCGTCAAGGACTTGCAACCTTCAGTTGTCGAACCGGCGAGCCTGCAGCAGCAGCAGCAGCAGCAGCAGTAGCAGTAGCCGCGTGCGTCAAAACATGAGGCTGACTCAGAAGTGGCTTCTTTGTAATTTACTTTTTTTTTCTTGCTCTCTCTGTCTAGACTGGCGGTGGTACCCTTCCGTGGAATAAACCCGCGCCAAATGTGTGTGTGTATACACTGGGTGGCGTCCAGGAATGCGCGGAGGGGGGGGGGTTGTTGTCAAGCGGAGTTTTGTTTTGCGCATACGTGATTCCGAGGCGATAAGTTGGTCGACGAATTGAAAACGAACACCGCGCCTGCTTGCGTATTGGCGCGCGCTGCCGCAGCGGTTGGCAGTCGACCCGTTTCCAAATTGATGAGCCGTGTCGTTGACGAAGCGAAGCAGTATGCGCCAAATGCTGTGGTGTTCTTTTTTTTGCTTCTTCTTTCCTTTCTTAATCGGTGGGTGAATATATTCGTTGATGTATTAAACGAGAAGAAAGGGGGTTAACCGAAGGGCCCGATTTTTTTAGTCACATCATCAGAAGCCAACAAGCACTGACACCAAGGACAACATAGGGGAAATATTAATAAATGAAATGAAGAAACGATAAATTAATGGAAATTAACGTGGATGAAAAAACAACTTGCCGCAGGTGGGAACCGCACCCACAACCTTCGCATTTCGAATCCGCAACCTTCGAACCCACACCGCAACATCTTCTCCGGAGAACTTTACATACTTCGCGACGAACTGCCTATGCCCTTACAAAAATCAACTCGTAAGAGAAGGACTGTCATCCAACCGAATGTAGCGCGAAGCTACAAAGGAAGCCCATACGAGTTTCTCAGAAAGAAAGGCTTCGCAGTTGAGAAAAAAAATTCGTCCTGGTTCGGTTTTCGAGCCCGGGATCAACGCTTTCCCGGGTGGTCGCTCTGCCATCCGAGTATAACCAGGATTTGTCAACCACCCGAATGTAGCACGGAGCTTTACAAAGGAAACCCATCCGGGTTTCTCAGAAAAAGTCCCTTTACGGGACCGCCGCACCGGGAAGGCGTTGGTCCCGGGTTCGAATACCAGACCAGGACGAATTTTTTCCTCAACTGGGAAGCCCTATTTTTGAGAAACCTGTATGGGTTTCCTTTGTAGCTTCGCGCTACATTCGGGTGGATGGTGATTTCTCCCTTTCATGATACTTCCTTCACCTTGCGGGATTCCGCAGAACTGATAATTACTTTGTTTAGCGCAAAACAACGGACACCAGAAAGACGACAGGACAAGGCATCTCAACTGACATCATTTTATTGCGTCACTCCTTTATTGAGCGCAGCATCTAGAAGAACATGCGCAGTGAGCACCATGTGCAGGAACCACCAACATCCGATCACCAGAGCGCACTCATGCGACAGAATCCAAAGAAACCTTATTCAGCGCTGTACAAGGTTAAAGAAGGCACACTGATGCACTGTGACCCCAATGACTGTATGAAGAAAGCTTCCGATAATTCTCGGGCGGTGGTATCACGGCTCTTTTTCAAAATCGTTGTATCACGAAACATGGCTCAACATTGTAAAAGGTGCAACTGCAAAGCTGTGTTTCGTGATACTACTATTTTGAAAAAAGCGCCGTGATACCACCGCCCGAGAATTATCGGGAGCTTTCTTCATCCAGTTATTGGGGTCACAGTGCATTAGTGTGCCTTCTTTAACCGTGTATACAGCGCTGAATATATGTTTTTTTTATTCTGTCGCGTGAGTGCGCTCTGGTGATCGGATTTTGGTGGTACCTAGCACACGGTGCTCACTGCGCATGTTCTTCTAGATTCTGTTCTCTATAAAGGAGTGACGCAATAAAACGTCAGTTGAGAGTAGCGCCTTGTCCTGGGGGGGGGGGGGGGGGTCGTCTTTCTCGTGTCCGTTGTGTTGCGCTAAACAACGTAATTATGGATTCGCACCAACTAGCCCGCCAACGCATTGTTCTCCGCAGAATTGATTCGCCAAAAATCAATATACAAATACTGTTGTGTTTGTAATGACTTGGTGTTGCCTTTAACGGAATGTGGGTCGATAGGTAATTGAAAAGATTGCGTTATTTATGCAAGGGTCGTAGCCTGTGAAATATGTGCACAGCCGGCACGCACCCTGAAAGTCTGTGCACGTGCAAAACCGAGCGTAATTTGCGTTGCTGACTCGGGGCAAACGAGTCCGAATCCCGCTGGCGGCGGTGTCCAGCAAAGTTCGTTTTTTTTCTCTTTTCTTCGGAAGCGGTGACCTAGGGGGCTGTTCTGTAAGTGTCCACCTAGTGGACGTGTCCGTTTCGTCTGCTGCTGAAGTACCGGAATGCGCCTGTCCCTCTTCTGACTCGTACCCTAGCCCAGCCAATCAGAACTCCAGCAGTAGACGAAATTGACATGTCCACGAAGTGGACACTTGCAGAATACCTCCCCCCACCACCCAGTCTCACCACCCACCCCCCTCTCCCTGATCACAACTCCGCAGTGGAAGGGACCGACGGACAGACGCACAGTAAAGCCAGTTTCGAGCATTCAGCCGCTGCCGCAATAAAATATAAGAAGGAGGCTGCATTGTTTCCTACATCACGGGAAACGCTACGAAGGACACCGAGAGACTTCTCTCGCTGCCCAAATGCGCGCGACCAAAGAAATAGTGCGTCACGCATCAAACGAAGGCTTAGGTACGCGTCGCGCGATTCGACGCAACATCAGCAGGTCTCGCACTTTCATGCCAGAAAATATGGCGCGACTGTTGCGTGAAAAAGCGCCGCAGGCGTGCAGCTATATTTAACCACCGAGCCAGCGCAGTGATACGTTTCTGCGACCAGCGGCCACGGCGCACCGCATGCTCCCGCGATCGAAACGTAGTGCGGCGTATGCTAGAAGCGCGAACGTGCGCAAGTGGTTCGGAATTCATCACGTAACCATACCTTCACGTAGTTTTTAAAATACGAAGTAGCTATTCCGTATAGAAAGCGTCGCCGGTCACAAACAACTGTGCGCATTGCGAAACGCGCGGAGTGAGACGTCATTGACCGGAACTACTTTAATTCCTAGGCTTCAGCAGCGTTAACTGGCAAGCATAAAACGGGCTATACAGCGCAAATGCGCTTATGGCTATGGCAAACAGAGCCTCCTGAACATAAGCGTCGCGGAAACGATGCGCTAGCGTACTGCCTTTAAATACACTGATTAGGTGTGTATATAGATAGCGCACCCCGATGGCGTGCCAGCTGGCTCTGGTTGTCATCGATGCCCCGGCGTCTGGGGGCACTCCCAATTGGATCTCTTCCAACCAATTGACAGTCCGATTGCGCCCAATCGCCGCATCCTCTTGCTTTTGGGAACGCTCGCACGCGGGCATACCGCGCAGCTGCAGTCGGCGCGATGCCGGCTGCAAGGTGTGCGTTTTAAAAGGCCTATTCGATTCAGCCAAGTTTCTCTGCACCGTCTGCACCTATTCACGGTGCACTGCAACTAGACCCTCGATTCCCCGAGGTGCAGCAGTGCACCCTGCACCCCCGTGCTCGAATGAACGGGGTGCAAGGCAAGGTGCCGCCGCGCTGCACTGCATCCTTGAACCTTGCAGCGAGTGGGTGCAGCCCGGCACCCCCTGCACTTTTTCGTTTGAGGTGCCGTGCACCTTTTTTCTGAATCGAACAAACCTAAAGTGTTCTCGCGATATAACGAAACTCGCTTCGCCGAACCGACGGATGTAACGAAATCGGCATCGAAACCTGAAAGTGATGCAATTTCACTGGTGTATACCGGAGCCGGTGCACTTTACGAATCTCATGTTTCATTCGGCGCTGACTATAATGCCGATGGTTTTCCTGTCGCTCTCACCACCCAGGTTCGTGATCTTGTGCAGCGTCAATACGCCTGAAACGCCACCAGGTGGCGCTCACGACGCTGTAGCGTTTCGAGACGCCTGGCATAGCTGCCAGGGTGCTGTCCCTTCCACAGAGCAGAAGTTGCTTTGCGTGCTGCTTCGTTCCACGTCGCGCCCGCATAACGTTATAGCACCGTCCAGTAGGTCAGGTGCAGCGCTAAACGTTGATCGCTGTCAATGCTTCGTTTTTGGTCCTTCGGGCGAAACTGCTGACTCCTTTCTCTTTCTTTTTTTTGCGTTATCAGTTACTCGCTCACTCGAGGCGTGCTCGCGCAGTTGTCGTCGTCGTGCTGTCCTGTTATCGACGGCGCATGCGCGCGGTTCGTGTCTGGAGTTTGAACAACTCTCCAGAAACGCGCAACTAGTCCGTTTGACTGCAAAAAGCGACGCAGGGAACTGGGGTGACGGTAGGGGGGGGGGGGGTATTCTGTAAGTGTCCACATAGTGGACACGCCCATTTCGTCTGCTGCTGAAGTTCTGATTGGCTGGGCTCGGGCATGCGTCAGAAGGAGGCGGGCGCCCTCAGTCAGTCAGCACTTCAGCAGAAGACGAAATGGACATGTCCACATGGTTCAATGCCGAGCAATTAAGTACTAGTGGGTACTAGTAAGCAGCTGAGGATGCGCCTTAAATTGCGAGTTTTTTTATGCGTAAGCATTCTTTGGCGAGTACGCGGCCCAGCTTCGTCACGCGAAAAGTGTAGTGCCTTGTATCTGCACAAAGATGCGTGATTTGCGATGTTAAGACATTTAATAAGTTGCAGTAGCGTAAACGTTGGTGACTTTATTGTGGCTTTATAAGCGAGTAGAAACAATTGAAGCCAATAAAAATTGATCAACCAGAATATCCATAGTAGGGATTCATAGGGCTCCATACAATATGTACGGGGAACCTTATAGTAGAGATAGGTTAACTGAAATTCAGCGTTGGCCAACTTCAAATTTAGAGGTGGCCTAACTGAAATTTGGGGGTGGCCCATCCCAAAATTTGAAGCTGACTGAAACCCCAAACTTAAGTTGGCCCACCCCCAAAATTCAAGTTGACCCACTCCTAAATTAAGTTGGCCAACACCTACTATAAGCTTCCCCATGTGTTTTCTCAGGAGCCCATGTATACCTATGGTTATTCGCTGTGGTAATGATTTTGTTGCTGTAAATTGCTTCTAATCGGTTAGAAAGCTACCAGTCATGTACATTTACACTATTATAACGATGAAATCTCTTCGAAAATTACGCATTCTTGTGCGGCTAGAAGGCACAACACTTTTCGCGTGACGGAGCTGGGGTACTCGCCAAAGGATGCTTATGCTTTAAACGAAGCTAATCATTAAAAGGATTTCATGCTCACAGAAAATTAGTGTATTATCATATATACACTGTGACTAAATTGCCTCATCGCAAGTAAAATATTTGTGTGAGAAAAACAAATATTTTTTTGTTCAAATTTTGATCGGGGAACCGAAAACGCACTCGAGTGTCGCGCGTATTGCGCGGCTGTCTGTATGTTGAGCCCGCCCTCTTTTGCCCCCGGCAACATGGCCGCCGGTGGCTTCACTCGTTCGCGCAGGCGGCCACAGCGGCTGCCACTCCAGAAATTTCAGTATATAACGTTGGTCAAAGTACGCGCGACGCCCACAGATGTACCATCGCAGCGCCATCTGCCGGAGCTTCTCTGAGCGGCAGCACTAATTCTGAGACGCCTGATACCTGTCGGGGGGAGCTGTTCCTCTCGTGCAGCAGAAGTGCTTTTTTTATGATGATATTAAAGTAAATAGATCTAGTCACCCTGTATAAATGGTGACGGATATTCCTTTTTGCATATAACAGAAACAATAATATAAAAATATACATGCATAGTAAGAAAAAGCAAAAAAGAAACAACGTCATAGGGCCGAAAAATCCGTAGCACACAGTCCTATACAGGGTGTTTCATCGACTAATTTCAAAATTTTTAAAGGTTGCCTGTGGCAGATAGCTCAATTCTAGTATATGAGCTGTTGTACTCGAAGCGGCGGACACTACATGCACAAGAACTTGAAATGCAAAATTGACTAATTACCAAGAATTCACTAATCAATTTTCTAGCTACATA
>NC_091828.1:106522500-106542500 GCF_038994185.2 Dermacentor albipictus
TTCTTTCGAGGCTCCTGCATGCGCGGCCACTGCACGCTGCGCCCGAAAGAGTCTGACTCAGTTAGTCGCACTACGGCTGCGGCGATTACAGCTTACCACGTGGTGCTCCAACGCAGCCTGCGTAGGAGCCATCACTAAGAACAAAGACACCGCCTCACTACGAACGCAGAGGCTTTGAGCCAGCAAACGGATCACTAATACTACCGAAATATGTGAGAACTCGCTGATCCAGCTTCGCCGTCTTCGATGTATCTATCAGGTTGCTCAGATAGACATACATTTGTGAATGATTTTATTGCGACAACAACTATACGGACACTCCAAGTGAATTTTCGTCCCGGCATCGCCGTGGGGCCCCGCATATGTATTTAGTTATACGTATCCTATATGCTTTTCCATGACGTGTGTGCGCGTTATATTGCTACGCTATTCATTCACCCATGTTGCTCACACGAGGTCTTACGTTCCTGACTTATTCCTCAGAATTTTCAGAATGGCAGCCCACAGACAAGTGTTATGAAACATATTGTTCACAGCTCACGCTTTTTGTCTTAAATCTTCTGAGACTTAAATATTAAAAAGTGCAAAACAATATCAACGCTCAAACCTGAAATTTATGTAGCTTTGCAGGTGCGGCTCATTACGGGCAGCGTGCGTGGTACCTGTGCAACGAAGGGTGACAAAAATGTTGACGCAGCCGCGTATGTCGAGTCCGCGCTTGTTGGACCCGCGTGTGATCTGAACACCTTATGAGAAGTGTCGCCCTTGGGGAGAAACTGCGAATTTTTTAGACTCCTCCGTCATGTCTAAGCTATGCGCGGGGAACAAAAAAAAAAAACTACGAAATACGTATCGGAGAACTGTGCCGTTTGCTTTCGGTATGAAGAAGAGGAATGCAGGAATAAGTAACCCGATTCTTCGCCAGTCCTCCATAGTGGTTATCATCCCTCGCAGAGGCAAACAAACAAACAAACAAACAAACAAACAAACAAACAAACAAACAAACAAACAAACAAACAAACAAACAAAGATGGTATAGGGATTAGGTGAAGGCTTCTTCCAGGACGAAGGCGATGCGTGAAAAGACATTAACGAGTCACGACGCAGCTTCCTTTCTCCTTTCGTTTGCGTTCAGGGCCTGGGAGCTTGACCTATATTCTGGAATTTTCATGAAGCCTCTATGATACGGCAATCTTTCCTTTTTTTTACACCACTGCGATTTTTCAAACGCATTTAAGCGATGCCTGAATCGTCAATTAGTGTGTCGCGCTCATTGGAACGCTACTACAGTTTCCGGAAAGGCCATGCGCCGCCGGTCAGTACAGGGATCAAGTGTTGTCGATCATGTACAGAATGCTGATCGGTCGATCATGTACGGAATACTGATCGATATCTCTGGGATCATTTGATCAGCTCTCGCCAGCTCGCCTTTCAGCGTGTATGAGCGTGGGGCGCGACAATGTTAAAGGGAACACCTACTCGGTATTCGAACGACGGTCGTGGCAAGAGTGTGCGATTTGGGGCCCTTTATAGTGGCCGTGACTCGCTTTGTAGCTCTCGTGTCCGAGATTACAGCTCGCGGAACGTTTTTCGTGTCGATATAAACAAAAATGTAGAGGCGAGTCGACGAAGGGCTCAAATGTAAACAACAGAAGTGACACATAGGTAGCGCTGTATTAATAAATTACACCTCCACACAAAAAAAGAAAACGCCACTCTTAACCAGGGAGCAGGCTTCGTAAACCAGGAAATCAAGACAGGTCACGTCGCCGTCTTGAAGTTCCCGCAGTAGCTTGCCATGACGTCATGTAATTTTAGGGCGAGTGCGCGAGCCCAATTAATTTTCTAATCGCTAAGGATCGACTACGTCGTATTCGGAAGAAGCCAAATACTGACCTTCTAGGAAGTTTCAAAAACCCGTAATGCATGCATCACAGTGAGACCAATAATACGGAAAGATATACTTCGAAATCTGTGATATCGCGTTAACGTAGCGGCGCAGGGGCAACGTCAGGGACTAAACAAAAACCAGAGAAAAAAACGTGATCTTGACATTCATTTCATCTTCTATTAATAAGCCACTTTCCGCGAAGCTCACGAAATTTGAGTTTTCGAACTACGTCATCCGTATTAACTGATGAAATGTTTCTTTTCAGTACCGCTTTAAGTTCCCGCCAAGCCCCCGCGGTAGTCGTCCCCCCGCTACGAAGACAATTGCAACGGCACGGCTACAGACAATAACGATGGCAACGACGGTACCAGCGCTACAATAAAGCCGCTTTGCGGCGAACGCCTCCGTGAAGCTGAACTAAACGTACCAGCGCAAACACCTAAGACGAGCCACAAAAAGAAAGACACGACACACACTGGCGCTGACTAACAACTTCCTTTTTCTTTTTCGTCGTCGATGCATGCAACCTAGGCCACACAACCGCGCAGGCGCAGAGAATACATTACTGACATCTGCCAACTTATCGTATACGCAAACGTAGGAAATCAATTTCTGGTGGGTGCAGGTATACAAAGACTGTGAAGGCACGGCTGCGGCAAAGCCGGCGACACGTGTGACGGCGGAAGCGAAAGTGGCAGCGACAACACTGCACAACGGCGACGGAAGCACGACGCCGCCGCTGGCACGACAGCGCGCACGTTGATCTCGTGTCGAATGGGGCGTGAGCATGGGAGAGGGCAAGGGTATTAGGCCACCTAGCGGCTGTGAAACGCGCCGTGAAAGCTTGATTCACTGTAGAAGAGTTTACACCCGTAAAAGTGAACAAAGGTGTAAATGTGTCTATATTCATACTCTTACACCTAAAAAAAGGGTGTAATGTGAGGTAATGACAGATTTACACCTCTATAAAGGGTGCCAGTGTGGAGCTCTCGAGGAAGGGTGTAATGTGAGTTATAGGCAGATTTACACCCCTATAGAGGGTGCCAGTGTGAGTTCTCGGCAGGTTTACACCCCTACGTGGAGGCTGGGAGTGCGAGTTATAGACAGGTTTACACTGTTATTCAGATTTAAGGGTGTGGAATTTCTTTACGGTGTACGCGAGTATTCTTGCACTTCGCCCTCATCGTAGTGCGGTTGCAACTGCTTGGAATGGAACTCGTGACCGCAAACTCGGCAGCAGACTGCCATATCTAATGAGCCACCGCCGCTGGTAGCGGTCAGCCGTTGGCAGTTCCCTGGTTGTGAGTGCAATATAGTCTGACAAGATGGCGTGCGTCGCAGTACGGACTAGAACACCCGATTTGTATTTGAGCACACCGAAGCAATTACTACGCATTTACTGCAGAATTGCGACGTTTATTGACATCACTCCCCTATACCCTGGCTATAATTATAGATCACCCGTCGAGAGGTCTCTCTCATTGAATATGGCAGATCAGTTCCACGGAAATCTGCTATGTGGAGGAAGTTTATGACAGACGGAAGTGCCCATTCATCCGACACGTTCGCTCTGAACAGGACGCGGCTACAAAGGAAGCCTATACAAGCTTCGCAGTTAAAAAAATTCCTCTTCGTCCGGTGAGTGAACCCAAGACCAACGGGTTTCCGTTATATATATATATATATATATATATATATATATATATATATATATATATATATACTATCGGGGTGTAGGACAATTTTTTTTTCCATTTCAATCTCCTTCGATCAGTATACTTTAATTGCGGTGCATAAGAGAAGTACACCTCTTGAGCAAAATTCATCAGTTCTTTTTCATGCTGGTTGCCAAGTGTTCTAAAACTTGGAATGACAGAAGGTGGTACGCTGTTTCACGGTGGACGGAAACGACAAGCGTCCAAAAACGCGGACACGTGAGGAACCAGGAGGATAGCGCGAACGTCGCCACGCTTACGTTGTCTTTCTCGTTCTTCTTCCGTCCTTGCTTCGCACGCCTTGTTCTTTTGCGTTCTTTACAACGTCTTGGCTACACACAATCACAGTGTATTTGGACAACCGCTCACGCTCTGTACGTGAAGGCAGGGCTGTGCGAAGCTGCCGCCATGGCTTTAGGCAGTAACCAGTAACATCAACGGTATATGTAAGACCGTGTAACAGTGTTCTAAAATGTTCTAAATGCACCTGTTACATATATTTTTTTTATTGAGATAAATACTTGCCATTAAGGCATAATTCTTGGTGCGTATATGTGTATTATATGTGTGCTGTGAGGCCTGTGTTGTGTATGAATTCAAGCAGTTACATATGTTACATATGAACTGTTACATATGCTCGACACCGCCGAGCTCTGCGGGATAACAAAAAAAAAGAGGAAAGATAAAGGTCTTTGGCGATTAAAAACGATAATCGCCAGAGAGCGCATTGCGTCACGTTCAGGGGCGAGAGAGCCCGCCGCATTTCGTCCCTCCTCTCCCCCACCTCATTCTCTCGACGTAAACAGAAGCAACGAGGGAGGAATTTCACTGCCCCCCGAGTTACCGCTTCGTCTGAGCCGCCGTGGCAGTAAACTGAAGAAGAGACGCGTTTTTTTTTTTCTTACCAAGAAAGAATCCGAAGCGCGGATAACAAAGCGCGAATCGCTATCGTCAGCGACACCGGGTGGCTTCGTTCCGCGTGAGAGGAGGCGAACGCGGTGCCTGGCTGCGCCGGTCGCCCGCAACCGTCGACAAGCGGCAGCGTCGTTGGTGGCGCCGTCTGCATTGAGTGATGGATTACCCATTCGTTAGCGCAGTGTCCGACGCGCTTCCCTTTTAAGTGACGGGGCAATTTGCGCTGCGTAAACAGACGGCTCAATCTCTCTCTTGGCTCAGTCTTCGGTTGCGTTTGGCTGGGGGCCGTCGCAAGTCAGAAGTTCGCATAACTCGTAACACAGTTGAAGTGTTATTAAGGTCACGTGGGAGTCGGAGCCATTATGATCTGTCGCCGGCGAATCGGCGGCCGACTTCGAAGCTCTCCGCGCGTCAGATGTGTGCGCGGCCAAGAAAAGTGCATGTGCCGGCCGGTAGGTGGCCTCCACTGACGTCGATCATTCTTTTCTTTTTTAAACCTTGGTAGCACATAGGCGGTATATAATAGCGAGAGAGAGGTGGCGCAACCCACCGCCCCGTTCCAAAGGGGGCGCTCATAACATTCATCTATCCAACCATCGTCGTCACGGCCGCCATATTGGAGGACCATTTTGGAGAGGCAAAAGGCCGGATGCTGTGTACACGTTTGCCTCCGCAAACGAGCACATCTACGAGGTTATAGCTGCTACACGATAAGATGCGGCCTGTCGGCGACGTGAGCCGCGACTTTTGGAGTCCGGAACATAATCGCCGGGTCTTTTGTTGTGGCGAGCATCGTGGCTGTGCTGATGTATGCTTCATCATCCACTCGCATCTGCGTTCATCTATAATTTCATGGTCTCTGGCAATTGATGCTGCGCTAGTTTCACTGGGAGGCCCAAAATGGCGGTTGTGATTATCGCAAACGACGTGTTGGTTCAGTTTACCTCAGCCCGTCGCCTAGGGGTTTACGCTATTGAGCACGGAGTGTCAGTTTTGATGCCGGTGGCGAAAACGACCAAATACTGAGATGACATTAGTGTGTTACTGCGCTCACCCTGCAGCTCCACTGCAGCTCCACTGCAGTGCACCTCTTAACATGGCCTATCAATTCTAGTCATACGGCGCCTTAGACCACGTAGACCTTTGTAGACCATGGATAGCCGTTTGGACACTTAGGGAACCATAATTCACGCGCATACCCATGTAGCTGTCACGGATTGTTCTAACATGTGGCAAGCTATCTGCATCCAGTTCTACATTGGCTCGTGCAAGATTTCACTTACGCAAATCTGTGCTATCTTGGCTAGCATACAGGTTGTATTTGCTGCAGTTGACCTTTATGCAATATTTGTGTGTGTGTGGGGGGGGGAGTGTTGCGCGCTAGCATAGAAACAATGTGATGTCACGTGGTAGCTGTGACGCCAGTCACGTATAGCCTCTCGACGGTGCATGACTTCGCGCGTTGTGTGCGGCGCTTAATTGGCTAGGGCCACAGCCTACAGTCCTTACGTAGGGGAGGGTGGGGAGAGAGAGGGAAGCTTTCGCGATGTCAACAAAGCCGTCTTTATGCGTCACCGGAAGCCTGTCCTATGGGAGGAGGAGGAGGAGGAGTTGGTCGCGAGTTCGGGGTCGTGGTGACAGTGTCGTCGTCCGCGGGGAAGAGACTCGTTGTGACGTCACTGTTTTTTGTTGACCCCAACTTGGCAACGTCGCCGTTTGGCTCGGTTTGGCGTGACATGGCGACCTTCACCGAAGGCCGCGGCCATTACGTGCGCTGCTGTCGGGTGTATCTGCTTGGGCGCGATGCGTACCCCACATAATAAAAGTTTTCAGTGAACGTTTTTTCTTTTTCGTGGGTTAATGAATGCGCTGCCATAGTTCTCCCCACGGACGTGTTTGCGTTGCAAAACAATCAACATCTGTGCCCCGATTGGGCTGACGGAGACTTGGATCTTCAAGAGAGAACAAAAAAAAAAGCCCGAGCTGTTCCACACCAATCGCTGCATAGACGATATCGCGACTTCTCGAGCGCGTCCGAGGGCGCGTTTGATTTCCTTAGGCTAAACGTAATTCTGTGGTGACGCAATGCCTCGTGCACTTGGTTCTTATCGTCAACCGTACCTTGCGAATCTGAATAACTAATTGTTTGATGATGCGGCAGGCGTGTGGAAACGCGCACGGAGAGCGTCTCCGTGTAAGCGGACAGAGTCCATTTATCCTGTTCGGATTGAAACGCCCTGGCGTAAACACGTAGATACAGATTATAGCATCGCCTAACTAGCAGCACCTCCTTAACTCCACCTTTCATTCCGGATTGCCTTGTTACCTCGTCGTGGCAATTGAAATGCACTACGAGGTGTATGAGAACTGGTAGCGAAGCAACTGCCATGTAGTCGCTCACACATATGTCTATAGAAATATATAGAACGAGACGGCGTGTTGGGAAACCGCCGCCACCTGTGTGCGACCTGCGTCCAGTAATGAAACAACCAAGGGAAAAAAAGGCCCTGTAGATAGGTCATATAAACAGGCGCACATTGTCTCATGTTATGAAGAAAATAACCAGCCGTCGGTAACTTGAACATCGGCATGTCGGATCCCTCCATGCTTTCCAAGATTCGCGCTAAAATGCACCGTAAGCGTATGAGCTAACATGTGTCACGAAACACGCCACCAAGTTCACCGAGTGCACCTCGGGGGTTGATTCGTTCAGTTGCGCTCAGCTGCGCAAAGAATACGTCGCACGGATCGTACACTGATTTACCATAGGGTAAATCAGTGTAGGGCAGTGCAGATTAAGCGTTAAGTATGGATATGGCAGTTTAATGACAACGCACTGCAAAGGGGTGTGCCTGTTTCCCGCTTTTCTTGTTCTTGAGAGATACGCGCTGATCGGGAGAGGACAAGACAAAATGGAAAGGGAAGTTATATAGAGGCATATCTCGTCAAACGTAAAGGTGAAAAGTGCGACAGTGTGACATCCTTGTCTCTTCAAGAAGGAAAAAGAATTGATGTTCTTAAAGCTCAGGACTACCCACATTGGAGCGTCCAGCGAGCCATGGAAGCCGCACGGGAGCAGCAGCTTCCAGTGGCCATCTAGGCGGCCCCAGGCCCGGGCCTCCCAATCGCCGGATTCCACACACACACACACACACACACACACACGCTCACTCACTCGCTCGCTCGCTCGCTCGCTCACTCACTCACTCACTCACTCACTCACTCACTCACTCACTCACTCACTCACTCACTCACTCACTCACTCACTCACTCACTCACTCACTCACTCACTCACTCACTCACTCACTTACTCACTTACTTACTTACTTACTTACTTACTTACTTACTTACTTACTTACTTACTTACTTAAAGGCCAAACTACACGTACACGCTTGCCGGCGCGCAAAAGCTCGCGCCCGCGCGCCTTGCGTTCGACGCGGTTCGCGAGGGATGGCGCGGTTTGAAGCCACAAGACGCGCGCCAGCGCGCGCGTATTCACCATTTTCGCCTTGGTAGACGTAGTTTCGTAGTTTTGTGAGGCAGTCAGAGAACCGAGACTTGCCCGGAGAAGGTATCCGTGCTCGCGCCGCACTTCGACGCGTACGATCTGTCCCGCGCCGTCTGCGCATGCGCGCGGGCGCGAGCTTTCCCGCGTCGGGAAGCGTATACGTGTAGCTTGACCTCTATTATAAACGACTCCCTCAGTTCGAGTTGATGCGCGTGCGAGTCTTCAGTATCTGGTGCTCACTTGTGCCGTGGGGACCACGACCAAGCAGGATGCGCTTGTGGGTGTGTGTACTGTAAGAGTTGACGTCGGTCATGAAATAGGTGGTAGCTGGGCCATGCCGTCGTCCGACTCATCCAAGCTAAGGACGTTGTTGAAGGGAGGGACTTGTTCTCATCGAGAACGAGGAATATGGGATTTATTGATATCTACGTGAAGGGTAGAGAACGTTACATTTCATCAGTCTAGCATGACTGAAGAGAATGCACACCGAGGAGCCGGAAACGGCTGCCTAAAAACACTCTGTCCACCCTAGAAACCTACGTGAGGGAAAACTGCCGTTCAACCTTCGAGCAATGGGAGCGTCCAAAGTCATTGAACCCTTTGAGGGGCAGGGTTCACGCACTCACTGCCGCACTTTGGTTTCACTGAACACACCGAGGTGAGAGGGTTCTTGTAGACAGGGGTCTTGGCCCGAGCAGGCGCCTCATGATCCCAGAGCTGACCCCGCAGTCAGTAGCCGCAGCGTCAGTCCGTTGACTGTGACGATCTCTGGGGCCGCAAAACATCCCCTTCCAGGAGTTCCCCCGCTCCAAGCAAACCGTGAAGGCGACAGCGAATCTACTAACAATCCTCGGCCTGCCGAACGTGGCTAGACATGCCGGCGCCGTTGGGCTGTTGAGGCGGCGCATTGTTGTCTTTACAAAGCGAGCCGTCGCAGCGGGCTGGGAAGGGTTCAGAGATCGCTTCTCCGAAGATCGCCAGCCCACGAAGGCCGACCGTAACAGTACGTGTACCTTCCTACGAAGTAGTTGGAGCACGCGTGTCGTTGTTGCACGCGTATTTCGTCTATGCATGCACCGTTAATTGTTGCCCAGCAGGCATACGGCACATCTGGGAGCTCTTGCTCAGAGCCGGTCGGGCATCCGCAGTGGCCGGCACGCTGAGTTCAGCAAATGAAGTGAAGATGGCTGTCGTCGTCATCATCGTCATCGTTATCATCGGCTTATTTTTATGTCCACTGCAGGACGAATGCCTCTCTCAGCGATCTCCAGTTGCGTCCTGTCTTGTGCTATCTTGGTTCCAACTTGCGCCTGAAAATTTCCTGATTTCGTCGCCCCACCTAATTTTGTGTCATCCTGGAATGCGCTTCCCTTCTCTTGGCATCCATTATGTAGGCGAATCACGACTTGTGCATACGGCCATTTGCTGCTAGATGTAATTTATTCAAATTTTCTTTTTTTCCTCGATCCATAGAACTATGGAACAGCCTGCCCCGCCATATTGTGAATGATGTGTCAATTGATGTTTTTGTCGCGAATGTTGAATCTTTCTTTGAAAACGCTTTCGTAAATGTGTTGTAGCCATATATATCCTTCTTGATTATGAGTCATGAATTGTATGATTCTACAGCTCTGCACACTTTTTGATTCTATTATTTATATAAGTTATGTATCTTTTCATTCATGTTCCGGAACACCAAACCTGTTGTACCACCTATTGTATATTCCACTCCTGTCAGAGCCTGAGAAAGGCTCACAGTATTCGCATGAAACATCGCATGAAATAAATAATAATATATAGTAACCTTAATGGTCCTCTGGTTACCTACCCCACGCATTACATGTACCTGCCCAGCTCCATTCCTTTCTCTCTTGATATCCCCGTTTTCTCTCTTATTCACGCTGCTCTCTTGTTGTATCTTAACATTATACACCTAACGTCTCGAGCTTCTTTGTTGGCCTCCAATTTCTGCCCCATATGCTAGCACCGGTAGAATGCAGGGATTGTACATCTTTCTTTTAAACTTTTTATAGGTGCCTTAAAGCAGCCTTCCCTAACAATAATACAAAAAAGGGAAAGAAAAGAAGAATGAGACACATCGCATGAAAACCGCCGGAGCAACCTCTCACTTGTTGATAATTGCACAACGCGTCGCATCGACCGTTGTTCCTTATTGCATAAGGGGAAAAAATGTTGCAGTTATACCGAATTGAATGTTAATCACGCTTTTCTTTCTTTTTAAGTGTGCAGGTAGACCCTGTATGACCGGCGTGGGCAGTGTTACATAGGGAGTCTTAGAAAACAGCGCACCGGAAGCTGCGTAGCGTATCCCGAAACAGGGGTATTAATGCGCATGCGCAGAACAACTTGAACCCTTCTTGCGATTACCTGTGCGCATGGTCGCAGGCCTTCACTAACTTTGGGTCCCACGTTGCTAAAGCTCTCTAATTTAGTCCAGTGGTCAACAGTGTTAGTACAAGGGACATCAATCTGAGCTTCGAGTCACCGCTTCGACAATAGGACCTGTCATCGTCAGTACAGCAACAGCTTGTCTCACTGACAAAGAGGGCTAAGTCTTCTTGTCGGAATGGTTGTCTCCAGCGGCATCCCTTCTTCTAACCATTGTTATCAAAATTATGGTTAGCCGAGATTATTGTTACGAGGTACGCACTATCGCAAACAGCGCGAGAACGGAACTGAGATTAGGGGAAGTTTAAGATTAACGCTAAGATTAAAGTGTTTTTCTTTAGTTTCGTTTTCGTGCTGTTTGCAAGGACACAGTTAGCAGTTCAGTTCTCCACCTTCCTGCGTACATCTGCCCCGTGTGGCCTAATTTATTTCAGTGGTACACTCTTAATACTGCTGCATATTAGACATTACATTCTGGGGTTTTACGTTCCCAAAACGCCGTTCCCAGCTATAGGGGTGACGTTCCGGCTAAAAGTTGCGGGTATCTGTAACACTGCGCCGCGGACAACTGCGGCTACACTTCACTGGAACGCAGCTTTATGTATTCTTTGTTATGTGTAACTAAAAGGTAAAAAAGAAATGCCAATGTACGAACCGCCGTTCCACACTTCTTTTTCAATATTTACGTGGGCCGCCGTTCCAGCACTGTCAGTGGAAAATGTTTGCAAAAAGTTTTCCGCTCGTAACAGGAACCCGAGTTGAACAAGAGTGTAGGAGTGCATAACGTACGTCATACGCAGTGCATAAAAATAGTTTTTTTTCTTTTCGTTTCTTTTTTTCTCAGGTGCGCCCAGCTGCCGCCGTTGTGGTTCCAGAGAAAGAAGCGGTCGCCACAGCCTTGGACTGAACACCGTTCACCGGCTGTAAACAGGTGCGATGCAGAAAAGTGTATACGCGCTATAGTGGAAGAGCTGTTCCGTTCGCCACTGTAGGTGCAACAGCCTCGCCTATAGCACGCTTGCTGGTGACGAGAAAAAACAAAGTGATCATTCACCTCTGTGTCAGGAAACGGGAGAAAAACGGTACACGCGCGATAGTGCGCTTTTTCTCCAGCGACGGCTGACTATATTCGCGGTGTACCCAACGAATTTGTTCGACCTTGTTTACCCCTGCGGTACCTTGTTTGTCGGTTCAACTTGACTGCTTTTATTTTTCCTTAGTTTGTAAAAAAGAAAAAAGGAATTTCCGCGGGGTCAATCTTTTCGGCCTTCCTATGCTGCATGCTGGTCAGAACACGCCGTACGAAAATCTGGGCATTCGAAAAGTTGGGGTATGAATGTTGTCGTGGAAGGGCAGTAAACTTATATACGCTTCAGATCGATGGTACACTACGTAATACAATACGTAACTCGAACGTTTCTTGAAAACTGGATGTAGTAACAGTTTCGTTCTGAAGGTCCTGTATAACGTATTTTTATTTTTTATTATACATAACTTATTTTTGATCGTTTGTGACAGACAGCACAATTCTAGTCATTCAACTGTATTGCACGGAAGAGGCGTGCATTACTTGCACGCTCATTTGAAATGCGTAACCGACTAATTAAAAAAAAAGACAATCACTTAAGGTTTTAGCTAATTGTTTCCCGGCACATGCTTTGCGATTTACGAATTGAAACCAGTGAGTTCGCAAGGCGTACCCTCTTGGAACGAATTCTGACGGTAACAACGGTTCCGACATTCCCAAAGTACGAACTGAATACACTGGCGGTCCAGTTGCATTACTGCTTCAGTGTGTAAAACGGCGTTTCATTAAAAAGAAAGTATGTGAGACAACAGCACATTTTTACTGCAATTGTGGCGGCGCCCGTCTTGAAAACTTGATAAACATCAAACCGGTGTCGTCCTCAGAGTTGGTTCCAAGCGGATCGCCTTGCGAACTTCACCGGCTTGCAATTCGTAAGTTGCAATACGTCCCGTAAAGTAATTAGTTGGATTCTTCGTTAATGAACGTCGTCTCGTGAAAGTTAATCTGTGTGTTTAGCTCAACACTAAAGGGGTTAATGAGTCGTGGTGTTAATTCATCGGACCTCTCGTGAGGGAGAAACGGGGCAATTCTTTTGGGGCTTGCGTACGTAAGCGTCGAAAGCTGTATGTGCGGATTCTGAGTCGCACAGCTGTGTATTTGCCTGGCTTCCCTATAGCTGCGCATTTGCTCAGCTCATCGCCTCGCCTACTGCACTCCGTGTAGCGTGGGGGTGTTGCCGCTGTCTGAAGCAATTAAACGCACCGTCTCATCTTTTGCGCTCCTTCACACCCTCCTACAGCGTCACAGCCTTCACCCTGACGCGCGAGGTGGAAGCGTGAACGCGTCCCTTACGTCACGACGTGTGACGTCACGAGGGTGCTGCTCCTTTGTGTTGTTGCTACGCGGCGAAATCCCCAAAGTCCTGGCTCTGCTTTTTTTTTTTTCTTTTGCGCTGTCTCCCTCTCACCTCACTGTCAGCTCGGTGTGGCTTCAGTTTTGGCAGGACCTTTCGCGTGTCTTCGTGGGCATTGTCTTGGCCGCGCACGGTGCCGTTTTAGGCCTAAGGTCCGGACGTCACTGCTCCTAGCAATAAACCCTTGGCCTCCCTACGGGTGGGATGCTTGTATAGGCCTCGTCTTGGAGTCTCATCACGTTCGCGGTACCTTTGTAGGCCTAAGAGCGTGATGCCACTGCTTCGAGCACTACGATATATATACCACGTAATCATTCTTCCTTTGGCGCTGATCTCACGGTGTTTATTTCTTTCCATTCAGATGAGCGGAGAAGGTTGGCCGGCGCTCCTTTGAGATAAAGTGCGCGTACGGATGTCGTTTCTTGCATTTATTTTTGCGTTTATTGCGTTTCGTTTCTTACGCTGCCTTCTATCAGACCTTCTGTCAGTCCATTTGCTATATCGCTTTCACAGAACGCGACCGCTCTGATACCGAGACCCGCACGCAAGCAAACAAACACACGCATGCAGATAGATAGATATGCAAAGCTGTCTTTCTAAAACAAGTCTCACGCGCGGGTAACATCGTCGACGTTTCGACGACATGCAGACGACGACAAGCAGACGCACTCGAGCCGTGAAAGGGGAGAGCGAGTTGCAGAAGCACGTCGATCCGTCTGGCTGGCAACGGGGTTCCAGAAGACAGCGAGACTCGTCGTTCTATCAGCCCTTCGTTTTGCTATATTTTTTTTACGCTTGATGCCGTTTGTTTTCTGAACCGGGCCACAAAAGCGAACTCTACTTCCTGAGGCCGAGTGCAAAGCAAACACCGATTGGCTGTGACGAAAGGTGGCTGGGAGGAGGGGAGGCGGAGGGATAAGACGTGACGACGAGGGGGAGCACGTGTACGTACGCGGTCACGTGACCTTGTTGCAGCAGCGCAGGCTAGCGTCGCGCCGTGATGAAGTCGCGTGAATCCATGCCAGGGGCGCGGTGCTGCTTCACGCAGTCGTCGCTGTCGCTTGCACACGCGACCGTCGCGGGAGCTGCTCTTTTGCGGATTGCTTCTGAGCGACCGGGCGTTACGCTGCCTATGCACCGGCTTGTTGTGCGTCGGTGTGTGGTCGTGCTCATTTGATCGCGGGACCTGGACGCTTCTGCGACGTTCCCCCGGCGAAATCCTGCGCGAAACATCTTAGAAGAAAGAAGAAAGGTTCAGCCCGCCCACTTTTGAAGACCGGTTGACACGGAAATCGGAGCTCCTCCTTCATTTGGTGAGTGAGACTGTCATCAAGCGCTTGTGCCTTTCGGCACCTTGAGACCTCTACCAGCTTGCTCGATTTGCAGTCGATCGTGTATGTTGGCTTCTTTTCGTAGCAGCCGAAGTTTAGACAAAATCGGAGCCATTGTCGTCCTTGATTCCGAATGCGCGGGATCTCGCGAGATCGCAGAAAGCTGTATGCAGCGTTGGGCCTAGGTCACTCAGTCAGTGCTTGAGTGAGAGTCCATCATACCGTGAACGCCTGCTGCTATTTCTTCTTTCAAATTCGGGTCCGCAGATGAGGCAGTCGCCCAAATATTTTGATTTTTGTCGATTCCCTTCAAGTCACACAAACTAAGAAGCGTTGTGCTTTGTCAGTACTTGGGGAAGCAGGGCGCACCTTCTGGTTCTGTTGACTCGATCGGCCCTGGTGCCGTGGAACAGTTCAGAAGCCGTGTTCGGAAGCGCAGTGCCAGCCAGTCTTCGCGACGTACGTAGCGTTAGTCGACATGGCCGGGCTGATCGTGACAAATAGCCCTAACGATCGAATGACTTCTTGAATTCGGTCTCAGGTGGCCGCCTCGAGCACGCGGTGTATTCGCGACAGGATGATCCCTCCGCTCTTAGCAACCACTTTCCCCCATCTCAAAATTTTGTTCTACGTGTTCGCGCGAAGCATGGTTGCGCTTAGGTTCTGAGCATGGCTTAAACCCAATGGCCCTGCAGCGCCCGTGCTCACAGACATCTTTCGCGCTAGGATAGTTCGTAAGAGTGAATTCCAGCCAATCCTGACGCTGTAAATATCATTAGCGTGTAGACGATCAGCCAATTGCAGAGAGCAGTTACGAGCGACAAGCTTTGTTAATTTGGCCCCAAATTTTACTGCGTGTGGCCGCTTGAGATGCTGGGAGAATAGGTCCCGTTCAAACCTCCTTCGTCCCGTTACCTTGTAGACGGACTGTTCAGTAAACTGTCTTGCAATGGGTGCATACTGATTGATTCATCCAGTCATTCACTGATTCGGTTTCACGTCTTATAGGGCAAATGCAAGGACTATGAAAGACGCCGTATGTACGTACATTGGATGCCTCCGAATTATACTAAGGGACGCATTCCCGCAATGGCTGATCAAATTCTCAACGAAAAACTCTAACCATCGCTCTAACCTAACCTAACCTAACTCTAAACAATCCTATGGACCCCGCCCACTCCTCACTCCAAGGCAATATGAGGCCGCCCGGGCACCAACATGCTCTCGCCTTCCGAGCCCACGGCGGCCCACACAGACCGGGACGGAGAGCGAGTAGACAGAGGCAAATTGTTGCACGGTCGACACGCGACCGCGTGGTCAGGTATCGCATTGGGAGGCCAAACTAATAGTACTCGGCTAACCGAGCCCGCACTGTAATATAATTTACACCCTAAAAAGTGAAAAGGGTGTAAATGTGTCCATAACTCACACCTTTAGGGTGTTATCTGTATAACGGACACCCTAAGGGTGTGAGTTATAGACAAATTTACACCCTTTTTCACTTTTTAGGGTGTAAATTATGTTACAGTGCGGGCGATCAGGTCTGGGTCGCGGGACGGTCAAGAGTGTCAGGATTGGGGGCTCAATCCCATCGTCCGTGGTCCTTTGCCAAGATTGGAGTTCGGCATGAATTCGAAGGTAGCTGGCCCATGCCGTCGTCCAACTTATTTACGCTGAGATCGTTGATGAAGTGAAGAACTGTTTCTCATCGAGAACGAGGAAAAAGGGTTTATTTACAGAAATTAAATCAGTCTAACATGACTGCTTGAGAGAAGTAGTATCAGTCCAACATGACTGCATGAGAGAAGTGACTCAGTCTAACATGACTGCTCAAGAGAAGTGTCTCCAGCATGCGCACAACCACCGTTATTATACACTCGGTCCGCCGGCCATACGGGGCGGAGACTGTTCGTTTACTCATCACCACCTCGCCGGTGCTCAGCAGATCAGTTTACAGACACAAAGGCACACACATTCCGATGGTCAAACGACGGCGTTGGAGGGGTGCCGTTCCGGAAAGTATCGGTGCCAATCGAGGGTAGCTCGTTGTTTTGCGTCACGCCGAAGCGTGAGACGCACCAAAATACGTCGTCCCCACGGCAGCTTGTCCATGCGTGTCAAATCAGCTCCACGTTGGGGAACTCCGAAACCATTGTTCACACACCGAACTCGTCCCGTCACAATGTCGATGGGACTGGAGGAAAGAGGCGGTTTTCACCACAAAGGCCGCTTCTTCGAACGCCTCCTAGCTGCAGTGACGGAGAGGGTGCGGAATGCGCGTCTTGCCCCCCTTGTCGTAATCGGGTGGCAATCTTGCTTTGTAGCTCGCCGTTCTTAACAAGAGGCAGCCGCGAAGGGAGCAGGGACTCCGGGCCGACCATAACCCCCGTCGTCTCCCGCAACTGAAGGAGCCACCGAAAAGCCATTATTTTGACATTGAGGTTTTGTTCGTCCCTCCTCCGAATCGGGATCCGGGATATCTTGCGCTGTCCTGTGTCGAGCCATATTCGGCGAGTGCAACAGCAGCAAGGGTCAGCAAAATTCGGGAGGGTCGATTCCCTGAGAACGCTTCGCTCTAACCATACCTGTAATGGCCAACGTATCACATGGGTGCGCTACGCCCAGTTTGATCGCTCAAAATACCGAACGAAGCGCGGAAAACCTTAATGCAAAGCCCACACATAGTTACTTTTTTTTTACTATGCTGGGAGTGGTGAAGTTTCAGCTGTGGATAGATTTACAAACCAATTACTCATTAGTCGATTAGCGCAGTAATTAGGCTATAATTGAAAAAAAGAAGACCTGTCTTCTTTTGCTGCATATGTACTCTCCATGAAAAAGAATAAATGTCAACAATTCGTTTAAGGTTTTCCATGTTGTGTAACCATGTGTATCAGAAGGTTAAAATAGTATGACGTGTGCGCGTATGCGTTTCTATTACAGAACATATACCGGTCGGCCTCAGGGGATCGCTATGCGAGATAGACGGGAGTATACGTGGCGTATCAGAGCTTGCTCTCAGAATAGTAATTGCCGGTGACATTGCCGGGACGAGTTATGCGTAATTTCTATATTTTTAAATCGCGTCACAGGTGTTTCGCGTCGCCCTTGCATACGTGCCTCGTTGCATGTTTCACGGTCCCCAAACCTGCACTGTTATCTTCTCGTCCCCCTGACAGCCCTGTGGTGTCCTCGCGTGGTCAGGTGGTAAAACTGTAAACATAAACTTTTGCCTTCTTTTTTCCCCCCCACTTGCTTGTTATAACAGCCGCGGACCCGATAATGACGCCGGTTAACTTATCTCTGCTCCACCAATAGCTCCTATCTATTCTGTCCATCCCGTCCCCCTCAACTGTTGCGGCCGAAACTCTCTCTCTCTCTCTCTCACGTTTAAACGGAACTTGAAAACAACGACCGTGACCGTTGTCTGCGGCGATTTTTTTTTTTTTTTTTTTTGCTTGCTAACACTGATACGCAGTGAAGCCACCGAGGCCAGTTTCTCGCCAATGCTCTCTCATCGTTCAGCTTTCGCTGTAGCACTCGCTCTAACTTGATACCTGATTGCCGTGGTCACGGTGACGAAGATTTGCGTACGACTGCTTGACTTGTGTTGGTTCTAATGGCCCGTCGTAAAAAAGGCACCCTCCAACGACGGTGTCTTTTTCCTTTTCAGACGTTGATAGATGGCAGATTGTCGACTGAGGTGCCCTTTGTAGGACGACTAATGGGAATATCTTAAAGTTTGCGTCTATATACTTTATGTGGCTCCCTTGACAGGAATTCCGGTTGAGAATGCAAATCTGGACAATTTTTGGGCTCCCTTGTTTGTGGTAAGGCGTTTCTTTCTTTTCTATGTTCTGAACGCTCTACTTTACCCAAGTCCTCGAAACAGTCGAATTGCATCTTCGAGGGGCTTAAACTAAACGTTATTCTACAACACATCGTGAAAGGTGTGCTAGCCTTTGTAGTAATCTATACCGGGTGCTGCTGCTGTTGTATTTCTTGATGCAATATTTTCTTTAACTAAAGCAGTATAAAACAAGGTGACGTTATTTTCACCATGAAACTGTGCAGTCGCCACCTCTAGATAAGGCGTAATTTGGGCAGTTATATGCGCAATTAATTAACGAATGTTATTAACGTTAACATTTTAATGTTCATCTTTATGGGTGTGCCTAAAGCTAATGAGCATGTTTGAAGCCCGTACTCGAGATTAGCTAGCTGAGAGAAGAAATTCTCTTCAAGCAATCACCCGCAAGAGCTTCGCGAACAAATGTATTTCACGCTCGAAGGCTCTCTGAAAGCGAAACTGACGCGTAAGAAGAACGCCTATCACGTCGAACGCCCCCTCCCCCCACCCCATCTTTCGCCTTTCGTCATGTTGCCATCGCACGGAGGAAGGAAAAAACAACGAAAAAGCTAAATGCGATAGAAATGCAATCGGACGTGCCAAATGCAGCAAATGTGTGCACAAAAACTGGGGCATCGGGACGTATAGAGTTGATTTTCTAAACCTTTGGCATATAGTCGTCTATAAGATTGACTATTTTCCCCGCTTGTCTCCATTTGTATATAAAGAAACTACGAAAAAAAAACACCGAATGCCGTTGTTGCGGTCGTGCGTAGCACATACAGAACAGGCTGGCATATATGGACCTTATGACGGTGACGGGACTCCGGTATATGGCACTGTATGCTTTGTCACTCGGAACGTGAGACCCATATATATCGCTTAATTAAATAGTGACGACCCGCCCGAGAACAAATACCACGTGGGCGCCTGCCCCCACCTGGCTGTTGTCAAAATGGCCATTTTTGCAACGCTACGCAATCTGGCGCGTGTATGCAGTGACGTCACGAAAGGACGGCCGGATGTCGCGATGCCTCTCGATTGGCAGAAACTTCCGTTCTTCCGCGACCTCTCCTTGTGTCGGCTTCTCGGTTTGTTGATCTTCTCCTCCTTTGAGCCGGCTGACAGACAGAGCAGCTGATAGCGACGATTCCTCGTGTAAGTGAGAAGTCGTGTTCGAGAATTCGAAGTTGATGGCGACGCAGGACGGCGGTTACAGTGCATCGCGTGAGAGGAAGTGCGTCTCGTATCGGAGTCAGCTGCATAGATAGCGCTAGGCCCGTGCACTACTTTATGACGTCATGCTCATCGGTCCGATCTGCCGTACGATCTGACGGTAATGCTGCCGAGTGTAGACCGCGGTGATATTGAAGCCACCGCTTTCCTTGCGTGTCGGGCTTGGCAATAGGAATTTCGGCCCTGTTAGCATGACGTCATAAAACAGTGTCCAACGGGCCTTGTGGTGGCTAGGTGGTCGTTGCTTGCGTACAGTCAAAATCCGATCATACCTGACCAAGTTACATCGAGGCGTCTCTTGCACGCAACAATTTCTGAACATCCGGGATGCTGCAGCCACAACATACATAACAAAAAACGCGCGGTTATACATCGAACGAAACCGGTATATCAGCACCTATATAAACCGAACCCCGCGCTGCAGCAAACAGCATCTGCAAGTTGGCTTTACGAGTGGGTGAGTCCGTGTGCGACTGCACAAGTAAATTAGTCTGCGAGTTGAGCGTTTGGCCGAGGGAGGAGGATGAAATAACTTTAATGTGTGTCCTGCGACTTGCTGGGGAGGGCCATTTAAAGGCCCCACCTGGCTGACGGCCAGGAGTTCGGGGGTCCCGGAGACATCCTCGGCCCGCATGGACGGCCCATAGTTGATCCTCGAGGACGGGGCTGAGCAGCGCGACCTCCTTGCAGCGCGTGCGAAGGC
>NC_091828.1:106847500-106935000 GCF_038994185.2 Dermacentor albipictus
CGACGCGATAGGTCACTGACCGATTACCCCGAGCAGACGACGCGGCCTACAACTCGGCAGTGGATTGAAAGGCGAGTTTGACCACGCAGTTTCGAAACTGGAAACAACAACAACAACAACAACAACAAGCCAATAGGAAGAACATCAAATTACCCTTCCACTTCTGTAACTTCCGTGCCCGCCGCGAGTGATATGCATTTCGTAATCTGCAAAAATAAAAAAGAAGAAAAAAAGTGTGAGAAAAAAAAAAAGAGATGAAAATGCACGCAAGTGAGACGCTGAACGCGACCTACGTTCAGAGCACGGTGACATGCAGTCAACAGTTGTGAATGGAACAGTTAATGCACACCTGCGCGCTAAGCGAAACTAGCGATAACGACTCAAATTACTCGAGCGTAGTTTCCAACTTGCAATCATCGGACCTTTCATCTAGCGCTAGCTGACTATTCTACCGGGCGTCAAATTTGAGCACGCGCTGCTTTAATACTTTCTTTTTCTAGAATTTTCTAGCTCGACGTTGTGTCCGACATCGCCTACCGATGAGCGCGTAACCGGACCCAATTTTACGAGTCGATGCAGCACTTTTTTTTTTCGAACGAACAAATCAGTAGCAGGGGTTTTGCGTCGGAAACGCTGTTATCAGTCACACTAGTCGACGCACTCAGCTGTGGCGTCAAAACACAGGGGTTGCCGTAAACGCTGGCGGGATTGGGGAGTGTAACTGCGCGTAGGAGCAGCGGACATCGCATCACGCAACGAAATAGAAACCAGCTAGGAATAAAACCCAGAAAGAAAACAGCGCTTGAGCACCGCGACAAAACCAACTAGCCTCTGAGAGCGATATTAGTTAACTCGCCATCGGTAACGTTCTACCATGCTAGCGCCGCATCTCGATCAGCTGTATACGACGAAAAAAACAAAAAACAATCGGCTGCCTGGGGAAAAAAAGAAAACGATAGCCGCCAAAATCTCGCTGCTCTATTGGTTTCTCTCGGACGACTTGCTAGGTTCCTCTAATCTTATCGCGAGCCTCCCTTTAGGAGAAGATAGGCCGCTAGAGGCAACAATACAGAGAAATTGACGACGACCCAGGAAGTAAACAAACCGCCTGCAGGGAATACTAAAATGTCACTGCGGCGACGAAGCCCTGTACAAGATCCCACACTCGAGACGCTCTGGCGCTTAATAAAAGCGTGCATGCAAACTACAGCTGGCTGTTTGTGAAAGATCAAAGAATCAACTTCGCCTCGGCACTACTCCCGGCGCAAGAAACGGGCCGGGAAGCGAGTATACGAAATTATTTACCTTCCAGCTTCCGCAGTAGATCTCTTCGTCCGCCATTTTTACCTAATGGCAGTGGCGATGGCGCTGGCGTTGTTTCCAGGAGCGGCGTTGCTAGGCGGCAGCAGACGACATGAGACGACCGCAGAGTATTTTTATGCAGGCGACCAACGCTGCCTTGCGGGGAAAGTACGGGTCCGCTTACGTACTTAATAATTGTTGGCAGCACCCGATTTCACACAACTACCGTGTTGTGCGCATGGACCGCGTAATTGGTGCAAAGTGAAATTGGGAGCGGTAAACCGGTCCAGCTTAGACGTATGCCGGTGGTTTGTTGGAGAACTCGGAAGCTTGTACTCTAAAAAAACCATATAGCTTATTGTAAGAAACTCTATGCTAAAAAACAGTTTACACCCTTTGGAGCTTTTCTTGTCACCAAACGATAACCGTCACCTTCTTGCACGTCTTTCCTCTCGTAGAGTTTCATATGTTTCCTTCCGGCGTTTCCATCCTCATGGGTCGCAAACGGCATGCGCGTTATCAACGGGTGGCATCATATAGCGTTCTCGACAGGAAAACAGCGAGCGCAGTGTTTTCAATCAAGGGAACGCCAGCAAGACAGACGATCATTATCGTTGTAGGGCAAAGATACGTCCGAATGGGTATAATCATTAAACTGCTTTCCTTGTTTACCCATGCAATTTGTTGTGATAATTTCTTTGCTCTCTCTCTTAGATTGATCCAAACCCGCCGTGGTAGCTTAGCGGCTATGGTGTTGGGCTGGTAAGCACGTTGTCGTGGGATCTAAACACGGCCGCGGCGGCCACATTTCGATGGAGGCAAAATGCAAAAACGCCCGCGGCGTCCTGTGCATTGGGGGCCCGTTTTTTAAAGATCCCCTGCTGGTCAAGGGTAATCCGGCGATCCCCATTTCAGCGTGCCTCTTAATCAGAACATGGTTTTCGCAAGTCAAACCCCAGAATTCATTTGATTGGTCCAATTCGCATAAAATAATTCCAGTTTCGCCAGAAAGGCGAAGCGTTATATAATTGATAGCGGCAGGAAAGTATTAGGCAGCTACACGAATTGAGGTTCGTAGTTTTGTCCACCATATAAATTGTAGTAAACATTCGCTTACAAGTTAAACTAACAAGCGCGGTGTCACGCGAGCATGGATCAACATTAACGTATACCTCACTCGACAACCGCGCGAACACCGTTAATTGTCGTAACGCCGGCTTCAGGAAGCGTCAAACGTTTCAGGATGCCTGATCTCGCTTCGACGCGTGTGGGATACGAGATTATACGCGACCTCCAACACTAGGGCGCACGTAGCGAAGACAGTGTACGTGAAGCTACTAGCCATCTCGGCTCGCCCCCCCCCCCCCCCCCTTGTACCCACCGCTGCATGATTACCTCGAAGATACGGCGCATGGTCCGCGTATATACATATGCGCTCATCCGCGCGGACAGCCTTGTTCATTAAAATATAACTGCATGTTGGGAACAAATATCAGTTTGTTCGGATATCCGAGGAGTCCCATATCCGGGACTCCTCGGAGAGTCCGTATGGTCATGGTTTATCCGGTAACGTCTGACACTCTGAGCGACGTAGCTTGCTCCACCACAACACGTTTCATGTTTTATGCCTACTATGGCCATTGGGATGAAATTTATCGTAGTTTTGTACCGATTTTAGGTTTGACTGAGCATAGTTGATGATTATGAAATAGTCTAAAACTAATCAAAATAGTTCTCGTATATGCCGGATCGATAAGGACCATACCCTATTCGCTATTGAAATTAAAGTTTAGAATTATTCGCACACCCGTAGATATTGGTTAAATGTGCTCTTAGCCACTCCCCCGGCCTGAATGGAAATGTCAAGACGACAAGGGGTGCGTGGCTTTAAATAGCTACTTCGCCCACTTTTGATGGACGCCGGTCCACCTCACACAATAAAAACTAGAGAGGGTATATACCAGGAACGAGAGGTAAAGAGCAGGCAGAGAGGGAGAAAGTGCTATATAGTGTGGATGAGTACTTCCTTCGATTATTCCGGCTGCTTCGGGGCCACATGTTGGCCGGCCGTTAGTGTAGTTAGTGAAACTGAAAAGTCAAAATGTACATTTAATCTGTCCTATACCTTCCGCTGTCGAGTGCTGCCGTTTGATGGATAGCCATTGCAACGAAGTTGCAGACATGATAGCAGCTACCGTTGGAATTACTACGGAGTTTCAACTAGGGTTCCGTGATTACATCAACATATACAGTGTCGTGGCACCATTTTGGCATTGTGACTGGCAGCGAGATTGCCATTTCGTGTGTCTGCTGATACGCCAACACGGTGTCGTGGTTCACGAATGGCACGGCAGGTCACACCAGAAAGCTATCGCTGACCTTGGCAACAGTCGATGTTCGCCTCGATGTCAGTGAGGGAAGCTTGAAGATGTTGTGGATGGTCACGAAGTCACATTACCGTAGGCAAGGCAGCGACGCTGATTTCAAAAGAGTTAACTGTTTATTAAGACAGAACAGGCAGGCGATAGAATGGAAACTATTTACACGGCCATCAATCTACGAGTCAAAAGTTAGAATTTTGGTCTTCTAACTCTCGGTCGAATCTCCACCGAATCCCCTTCCAACGGCCCCGCACGTACAGTCGCGGACAGAATATTACGGACCATGAAATCTAAGAAAAAGCTGAATATCTCCGCAACCTCACAACGCAATCTGGTATTTGCATATTGGACCTCGACTAGAATATGCTAACAACGTTGTCGTGGGCAATTTTACTGGTTACTGCTACAGGCTGCTCGGGAATTGAACGTTTTCGGAGATCCCGTGGTCCATTTTATTCTGTCCGCGAGTGTACCTAAAAGCACCCCCAACATCCTCCTCGCCCCATCGTTCGTCCAATCACACTCCGGTGCGCGTAGTGTGCACACAACGGGGCTCCAGGGTGACACTATCCGGAGTTCCAATGCGTCAAGGCCGTTGCCACAAATTCTTTGCAGTGCAACAAGTCTCTGGTCTCGCAACCTCGCAAGGCACACTCCCCCCAAGAAAGCACTTCCACGCCTCGTTGGGGCATCTGTTCCGTTCGCGGTATGTCTCGGCCTGGTGCGGTTAAGCGGCGAGGGGTCGACTTCAAGGCCACGGCACTGCTTCTGCGAACCGACCGGCGGAAGCCCCGACTCACAGTCTCCTCGCTTACGCGCTCTTCGTAAACCGCGGCTCCCCCACCCCCGATGGCTGTATAACTCTCCGCCGCCGTTTTGGTGTCGAACCACGCGTCTCTTATGACCACCCCGCGTGACCCTACATGCAACCGCTCGCACAAACAAGGCTGAACTCCACTGCAACCATCTTCGATTATTTGCGGCGCCACATTAAAAAATTATTAATAAAATGCAGCAGATCCAACGAGTTGGAATCTATATACAGCGAAGCTTTGTGTGGGCGCATAAATGGTCGAAACACGAGCTTGTGTTTACCGAATGTCACCACAAGGTGACACGGAAGGCTTTACATTCAGTCATTGTAGAGAGGCTAATGCAATGCCACCGCGCATGAGTAGAGTCAGTGACTCTACGCATGAGTAGTGTTCCTGTATATGCTCCCGCAGGGAGCAGAGTTGCGCATAGGTCCGCCGTCGTGATCCAGCTCTGCAGCGAAGCACCTCCTCGCGCGCGCAGGAGCCAAATGCCGCGCGGTGTTCCACCTTTTTCTCTAGTGGTCGCAAGCTACAAGCGCCAATTGTTCGTTGGCGCTTAGCAAAGGGCACTTCTTAATACAGTCTACGCTCGAACGAGTCATTCGTGGAATCGGAGGGGCTGGGCTTCCAACCAACCGAAACTTTGTATGCACCTATGTAAACACGCATATACAACACACACATGAACGTACAAATAGGGGGTGGGACCACCTTCGATTCCCCAAAATAAAATACTCCCGTGGCTCGAACAGCTCCAAAGTTCGCTCGCAAACGCGCAGTACGTTGCCACAAAAGGCGGTGCAATGATTTTCAGCATGCATATGAAGTTGTCTTATCATGGTCAGAAAGCAAGAAATGTTTTAAAGAGTGTTTAAAACTTCACACACGTACGTGGACACTTAGCGCATTTTGGCTGCCGAAACCAGCCGATTAATGACCGTCACCAAGAGAGCTATCGTGCCTGCAGTTATGTCAGTGACCGTTAACAGAGCGTCATTTATCACTAACCATCGTTCATACAGCTGCACGTTTCGATACATGCGGTGCAGACACAGATTTAAGCGCATTTCAAATGTTCACATGCGCACATTTTAAGCAAAGCTTACTTTTACGATTCATTCATACCGCAGACTAATCAGCTATATAGTAGCAGCAAATCTGCAAGTAGAAAAATATTCAAGATGCAAGAGCTTCTAGATCAAATTTATTTCATACAAGGGAATGCATGAACGGCTGCTGGCGGCAGGCCAAGTGTGCTGGTTCTTGGAACCTTGGGGGCAGAATTCAAATAAAATGGAAAGGCAAGAAGCTATTAAGAGTAACAACAGGTTATTTTTATTGCACTAATCACATCAAGATGGCAAACTTGCAGAGTAATTATTCACACAGTGCAGACTGTAATCTGACAACACATTTTTGGCATCGTACTGGCACAATACAAGTGCCAGTACGATGTGTTTCGTATCACTTCACCAAGGTCCTTGACTTCACATCGTCGAATACCGTACCTGAAACCCGCAGCTGCTCCTCTCAACGCACGATCGACGGTCCGCTGATTGGAATGGCGATGGCACTGACGGAATCCCAAGTAACCACGGATATCCGTGGGACGTCCACCATAAGTCCCAACGTCCATCCATCCGGATATCCAACATGGACGTCCGTGGGACGTACAGGAGAAGTCCATATCCTGTTTGGATGTCCGAAGGACATCCCACCGGGATGTCCATGGGACATCCCATTTTGAACGTCCACTGGCTGTCCATAAATAGGCATGCCCAGGATATACACTAGTGAGTTATATATAAACTAGCATAAATATATTGCCGGAAATTTTAGTTTTTTCATATTATATTTGTTTATTTTTGTTCTCTATCGGACACAGTTCATTCTTTTTTCAAAGCAAAATAAATATATTTCCAACTTGATATAAATTCTGCCCACTTTAACATCGCAGTATTAAAATACGATTTTTTTTTCTATCGATGGGTCGTACAAACAATTTGTAGTTTGCTCTAAAAAAATGCTTGTGGATGACTAGCAGAATATATAAGCGCCCATTTGAAGCCACTTATTCGACCTAGAGCCAAGCACTCAAGTTACCCCTCATTATGAAAAGTTCCTGATCATAGAGTTTTGGTCCTGACCTCCGAACATGTAACTTGGACTTAGGCTATGTAGGTTCAGGTTTATCATTGAAACAGGAAGTAAAACACGTTGTTGGGCTAGTTGGTGCATTGTATTAGGAAAAAACCAGCAAAAAAAAAAGACGGACACAGGAAACATACACAAGACAGGCCTCTTCCAGCCTCTTTTCTGTCTTCTCGTATGTTTCCTGTCTGCGCCTGTTTTTGACTGGTTTCTTAAAACAGGAAGTTGTCTGCAGTGTTCAATTGTGCATACAATAATATCATTATAGGTAACAAAAACAAATCTCAAAGGCTACGCTTTTGGTGGCTGCGTGCGTTGACAGCGATTACGAAAGCTATAATGCGTCAGAGCCGCCATGCATTGACAGTAATCTCAAAGGCTATGTTTTTCTGGCGCCGACAGCTTAGCAGAAACTAAAAACTCGAAAATCAGATATCGAATATTCCCAGAATAAGTAAATATTTCACTGTGTAATAATAGAATATTTTAAAAACCTATTTATGTTTGCGTAGATGCACGTGGAAGTGTTAGAACCTTGGCAAAGCAGAACGCTGCAGTCATCCAATCCAATCCAAGCTCTAGCCATCGTCGCCACGCCATTTTTCATTCTGCGATCGTTGTAAGGGCAGCGGAGCAGCGTTTGTCACCTTCCGTGCCTGCTGAAGTCTCCTACTCAGCTACCAAGGTATGACAGCTACATCGATTTCTTTTTTAATTCGTTTGGGTATTGAAATGTGTTTTCTTCACAGGTGCCAGGATGCCTAGACTGCGGGAGAAGCCGCACGCGCGAAAACGAGCGTCGCTGGAAACAAAGACGATATTCGAGGACTTCGGATCTCGCACCGGCAGCCAGCAGTCAACAGCTCGAGAATTCGCAAGTCTAGAACTGTGCAGTGGCGCGTATACCCCGCACGCATGCATTAACATGTGCGGTCGGGCTGTCCCTGCAAACATTTGTACGCCTTGTGATGCTGGTCGCTGCACCGAGGCGACATCGGAAGTTCAGGACGGTGGTTGTGAGACTACGCGCACTAAGGACAATGTGCCTTGCTTCCCTGATGGATATACTCTACATGACGCTTCGGATGGTTCACTTCGCTGTGAGAACGGAACAGGATCCCTTAGGAGAGGTGTACGCACAAGTCAATGCGGGTTTTCTGGTAAGCAAGACCCCGGAGTCTACATTTGCTTTAGCTACCGCGGACTCTTCATCGGCGCCCTTTGATTCTCCTGGCAAACAGCTTCTCCTGGCTAATGCGCTCATGATCAGAGCTGTAGCCGTCAGTAGGGGCAAGATCGCCTGCTGATCTCTGCGAAAATAAAAAGCTCCTTTTAAAAAATTGAAGAATATATTAGTTGTTTTTATCTACAAGTTTGTTTAATATCGTGAGAATATGGTCACTACGGCCACGGCGGGGACATTGTAAACGAGAGTACGCATTCGATGGCCAAGTGAGTTTTAATAATTGTAAGAACGCACTACGCCACGAGAAAGAGCTATTGTTTAAAGAAAGTGAAGAATATATTGATTGTTCTTCACTAATAGTTCGTTTAGCCACGTCAGAATGTGGAGACATTGGGAACGAGAGTACGCATTTGACGGCAAGTTGACTTACGAGAACGCACTACGTCGCGAATAACATTTAAGCTGCAATACCATTAAGCATGTCCGTGTGGCACCCCGCGAATGACATTAAAGTTTAAGGCATTAGCCAGTTAATGTCATTTTTTGTGCCCGTGTCGCAGAGTGCTAGTGAAGTGATGTAGTCAAGATTAATTCCTTCTTGTCATTTCTGTTGCTTTCGCTGCTTAATAATGCTAATTGATGTATTTTTGCTCTTTCTTTTTATTCCATGCTGCAAACTCAAATGTCAAAGCAGGGTGGGTAATAAGTATTTTTGTTCTGCTGTTCTCTACCTTGTGTTGTGCTATTGAAATTGCAAGTTTTCTTCTTTATCCGTGTATTTATTTGTTCTTTGAACAGTACGCATATATCTGCTTATTGGTCTTTTTATGTATATGTATAAGGTGACAATAAACGTTTAATTGTATGTGGAAGTTGGTGTACGTTCATTTCTCGTTTATTTAAGACAAAAATGCATTCAAGCATTAGACCAATGTAATATATATAATGGTCCGGTGCTTGAATGTGTCGCCACTATTGTCGCTTCAAGGCATGTGTATATCTGGAATATCCCCGGGAAGACACACACACACACACACACACACACACACACACACACACACACACACACACACACATATATATATATATATATATATATATATATATATATGTGTGTGTGTGTGTGTGTCCTGAACGTCCGCTGAATGTCCATGCTGGATGTCCGCGTCGGACGTACTACGGATGCCAAAGCGATTACCTTTGGATTTCCCAAGGACGTACGTCGGACATTCATGGATATCCCACGGACATCCCGAATATCCAGAAAGGACGTCCGTCGGACGTCGCCCGGATATCCGTGGTTACTTGGGTTAAACGACGAGTTCGCATAAGTCGGCGATGCGCCCGTAAAGTTGGCTTCGCAGCGGCGCGGATCATTTGACGTCATTTTTCGCGCTCGGCCAATAGCTGTGCGAGCGGCGCCGGAAAAGGTATGCGCAACTCTGCTCCCTGCGGGAGCATATACAGGAACACTACGCATGAGCGGAGGCGAGCGCCCTCTAGTGGTGGTGCAAGGAACCCAACGGCGGTGGCGTCGCGCGCGTCCTCCGCTGTGATTGGTTGGCCTACTCGGCGAGAGAACAGCCGCGCAGCAGCGACGGTCACGAAAACGCGGCGAAGGTTCGTAAAGAGAAGTTTTAAGAAACTGATTAAAAGCTTATGCCAGAGCGCCTTAGATGGTACAAGTACCGCGTATATAGTATAGCCGGCAATATGAGGTCAAATTATTCAAGGTGACCATGCGCAGACTGCATTTACCAAATCTGGAGCTGTTGTCCCGAATACAATTTACAAATTTTGTGGTTCAGCGAACGAACCGGTTGATGTAAAGATTACTGCAAAAACTCCCCAGTGGCACTAGTCAGACAGTGCGTAAACATTCTTTCTAGTCGCTAATATATAGTCATAATAAAAAATCTCAGTAATCATACGTAGTGTCATAACATTCTCATAAATACGGGCCCAAGGACCCCATGCATACTTGTGGAGCGCATCCAGACAGACGGACGGACAGATTTCCGAGGGAATTAGCATGTCATACAATGCTTACGCATTAAAAAACGCACGTACGACAATAAGCCAGAGGGGCGCTATGCCTTTGGATATGCATACGTCCCGAAAGAGTCTCTATGTATTACGTCAGGCGTCAAACCGAGAATCTTTTGACGTGTTTTTTGCCCCTTGCACCCTTGGTCACATTTGGTACCACGTTTCGGTCACGCCGACCACGCCGCATTTTCGCTCAAGAGCCCATATAATCAGTGGCGTAGCAACGAGGGGGGCCGGTGGGCCGTGGGCCCCGGGTGCAAGGGGCCAGTGGGGGGGGGGGGGGGGGGCTGTCATATACGTCTGAAGACACCCCTCTTTCCGCCGGCTACACCCGGGGGGGGGGGGGCGGGGGAGGGTGACAGAAGACCTACGGGCCCCGGGTGCTAGACGACCTAGCTACGCCACTGCATATAATGCTCTCGCATTAAAAGTGAAATCTTCTAACGTACATTCGAAAGAAAGAAAAGGGTCGGAGTGAGAATGCGTCACGTCTGTCATGCTGTTCGCGTTCGACGGTGGATAGATGACAGAGACACGTCCGTGATGCGCACTATAGGAGGGCTTGGCAAGCGGCTCGCGCTGAGTGCGTATTGTCACTGTATTGCGACATTGCGTTGACAGCCAATAAGCGTTGCCGGCGCGAACGTTGCCCTGTCTTCTGCGCTTCAAACGAGGAAGCGGCGTGCCCAGGTTGCGCTCTCGCGTTGACATACACGGTTTTATCTCGACACTTTTGTTGCTCGCTGCCTTTCGTGCGTTTCGCGCTATCTTCTGTTCGCTGCCGAACAGACTCAGGGGAGCGAGAAGCGCGGCACATCCTGCATAGTACGCTCACGTCGACGGTTCGATCCTTGTCGCATATAAACGGGAGCGATTAAACGCGGGGAAAACGCCCACGTATATTAGGTTTCGTTGCACGTGTTAAAGATCCGCAGCTGGGTGGTCTAAATAAATCCGGAGCTTTCCGTTGCGGTGCCTCTCATACAGCCATAGAGTGAGTGAATTCTGGGGTTTCACGTTCTAAAACCACGATTCGATTACGAGACCCGCCGTATAGTGGGGGACTCCGGAGCTAATTTTGACCACCAGGGGATCTTTAACGTGCCCCTAATTCAATGAAAACAGTGAACAGACAGTGGAGATACAGGGCCAAGAAATACCTCGGGTAACAGAATATAAATACCTTGGTATATGGATAAACGAAGGCAATGGATATATGGAACAGGAAAAAACCATAACAGTAAAGGGGAAGAGAAATGCAGCCATAATGAAGCACAGAGCGCTATGAGGATACAATAGGTACGAGGTCCTCCGAGGTATGTGGAAAGGTGTAATGGTTCCAGGACTTACTTTTGCAAATGCGGTTGTTTGCTATAAATCAGGGGTACAATCAGGACTCGACGGGAACCAAAGGTCAGTGGGTCGCCTCGCATTGGGCGCTCACGGGAAGACTACAAATGAAGCTGTGCAGGGTGATATGGGCTGGACTAGTTTTCAAGTGAGGGAAGCTTGCAGTAAAATTGAGTATGAAGAACGGTTGAAGAATATGGAAGAAAGTAAATGGGCTGGGAGAGTGTTCAGGTATCTGTACAGGAAAAACATTGATTCACAGTGGAGGAAAAGAACTAGGAAGCTTACCAGCAAGTATGCGGCCTGTAGGGTGGACAACACAACAACAAAGGTCAAGCGGAAAGTCAGAGAAGCTGAATTATTCTCATGGGTGGCGGCAATGGAAAAGAAACCTGCCATGAGTAACTACTTAAGAGGAAAAAACGAAATCAGGAAAGAAACCATTCATGATAACTCAAAGGGAAGCTCATTACTTTTCGAAGCGAGATCAGGATGCCTTAGAACACGCACCTATAAAGCGAGATATAAGAAGGAAGAAGAAGCATGTGCTTGCTGTGGTAAAGCTAGGGAAACTACGGAACATGTTTTATTAGAATGTGAAGACGTCTACCCAGCGGTCGATTTAGGCACCACTGGCCTCCTTGAAGCCCTTGGGTTCAGAGGGAGCAGTGGTAAAGCAAACATGTCCGCAATAGACATTAGTAAGAGGCCACTGGAGGATTGGTGGAAGAAAAGTAGGGAAACGACAAAAGGCGGAGACGTACAAAAGCACAGTTCGCAATGGGGGATCAGAAAATTTGGGCGTGGTAGTTCATAGTTTTTTTTTTTTCATTGTTTAACCTAGGTAGAATACTAGGCAGTATAGTAGCAAGAGCTTGGTGGCGCAACCCACCACCCCGTTCCAAAGGGGACGCTCATAACATCCACACATCCATGCACGGGACCACGGACGTCTTTGAATTTCGCCACCCCCTTGAAACGCGGCCGCCGCGACCGGGATTTGATCCCGCGACCTCGTGCAACACCCTGGCCGCTAAGCCACCGCGGCGGGTCTCATAGCCCTGGTATTGATTATGCAGGCTAAACACGATCGATCGATCGATCGATCGATCAATCAATCAATCAGTCATGAATTGTACTCCGGCATCGAATCAGTGCATGTGCGAAAGTGTTGATCTATCCCCGCAAGCGGGGCACGCGTCATCAGTGTAAACATCCGGAGATTTACACTGATGACGCGTGCCCTGCTTCCGGGGATAGATAAACACTTTCGCACATGCTCTGGGGATGTATCACTATAGCAAGCCCTGACCTCAGCTCAGCTAGGTGGGAGGCGGCCCTCCGCAACCCACTCCCGGGCTGAGCAACGTTGGGCCGTCCAGCAGGCCCACGATGCGGCTGGCAGGCTAGGCCTGTCGGTCCCGACGTGGGAGCGGCCCGCGACGTGCTAATACGCGTTCTGCAGGACTGTAAAATAAAAGTTACTCAATCGATCAATCAATCGAATCAGTCAATGAATCAAAACGCTAGCTGTCACGAGGGAGTAAGGCGAGAACACGTCCCTTACAACCTTGCGGTGCAGCACAGTACCATCGGTACCAGCGTGCGGTTATTGCCGCTTCGTTCGTCTGCTGTGCCTTCGAGATCGATCCACGAAAACGGTTGGGCAGTTCACACGAAATCGCCATTAGTGTCCAAAGATTGAATCTGAAGTAGCAGAAGCTTGATGTGGGTGAGTTGGTTATGCATACTTGATGAAATGAGCGCTACGAAGACGCGGACGAAAGAACACATGTACGACAGACAAGGCGCTTTTAAAAGGCTTCCAGTATCTCCCGTTCTAGTCTATCTCTAGACCATGCCAGAAACCTGGTGTCGCGAAGATACGGACGGCAATGGTGACGTTTACAGTGTTCCGCCAGATGGCCCCCCGCATTGTTATTTACGGCCCAATTGTGCTCCTTGTCTGGCGACAGCGCCTTGTCTGTCGTACATGTGTTCTTTCGTCCGCGTCTTCATAGCGCTCATTTCATCAAGTGTCCAAAGATTGCAAAACACATAAAAAATGCAAATGCACGCTTTTGGGAAACTAGATGTTAACTGCGCAATGCGTAATTGGCCGGGTAGTTGGTGCGAATCCATGAATACTTTGTTTAGCGCCTTGTCCTGTCGTCTTTCTTGAGTCTGTTGTTTTGCGCTAAACAAAGTATGCATGTTAACTGCGTATTGGCTAGCGTGCACTCTTAAGGCCGCAAGTCTCGAAAGTGGCCCTAGCCTTTAAGATTTCTGCTAAGCAGACGTGACTTCCCTATTCATCGGCTTCAATTCAGGAATTTCATGTGTCCTAAAAGTGATTACTTAAATAGTTATTGAGATAATTGCCGGAATTAGCGATATTATCGCCGTCATTTTTCTTTCTGCTAACGTACCCCATCCACGTACAGCCTATCTGCAAAAACGGCGGGGCCTAGATATGACAGCTTTTATTAAAATAACGTGTCCCTAGAAATTCTAGACAGAGAGAGAAATAAAAACAACAATTAGAAAGAGAAAACAACCGACATAGCTTATTTCCTGCAAACGTACGGCTTTACTAACCCCACAGACGTGACCGGCTCTGTTCTCTGTGGAATTAGACGATAAAACAATAAACGCTACCTAAATATTCTCACCGCAACAAATATCGCCTTCGCGCGCATAGCTCCTTTATGAAAACGAAGCATGCCTTCTTTCCCGGGATTCGGCTTGGCTCAGCCGCTCGGTCGGTTTCTTGCCAAGTGCGGCCGATCCCGCAGATGGTGTAATGGTCCAGGGAGCCGATCACGGAGGCAGTGTCTAGACCGTAAAATAATTTGCACCCTCATTCGCTCTCAACGGTGTAAGTTACTTTTATACAATGTAGTAGTGTTATCCGCTGAAGCGTGTGTCGTGCGGTTGGAGGACCTCCGCGTCTTGCCCGGCAGTCACGTAATGGATACGTTGCAACTTGAACTCGCTGCAGAAGACGACCAGCTGTGAAACATCTCAAATAACCGCTTCGCGAAAGCTTCGACACACGCAGGTCCAACTATGCGCGCCGGATCAGCGCAATTAAAAAAGAAGAGAGAGAAGTACGTTGGTGCAGCTTAGCGTCCAGATATCTATATATAGCCCGATTCTGGAAAGTGGGTGGGGGTACACGCCAACAAATGCTATCGCATTTATTGTCGCATTAAAAAAATCATTTTCGTGCAGTTATATACGGCTGACTACGGAAAGGGTGAAGTATTTTCTCGATGGTTCTACGACGTAACGCGACGTTGGTACAGACCCAAGGCCAGATAACCAGTATAATGTTTAAGAAAGTGGGCGGGGACATGGCGCAAAAGAAATGTATGCTATCGCATTTAAAACATAGTAAAGACCAACGTCTGGAAAGCGAAAAAAAGATGCACTTTCACGCAAGCTTTAATGAAAGCACGTCGAGCCCGAACACTCGCCCATTCTTGCGAGTCGCAGCAATATGCTCACAGCTCACAGGGCGGCTACACTGTCCAGGGAAACGACGACGTCCCGGCATCGCAGGCGTGCGAAGGTTCCCCCCCACAAGTTCGGCTTCCACGACCCAACGTAGCGTCTGGACGCATCCGCAGACGATCCGAGAAGCACGTCCATGCGTCTCGCCTCTGGTGTTGGGGAAACGAAGGGGGTTCCCGCGAACAGTTAGTCTCCCCGCCGCTGGGTGGAGCGCTCGTCGGCAAGTCGGGCGATGGAGAAAAAAAAGCTCGCTCGCGCACGCGCATCTCTGAGGCCGCGCCCCCCTCTCTAGTGGAGCCGGGCGTACGAACCGGGCTTGATGAAGGTCATGTAGAGGGTGGCGCCGACGGTCACCACCAGGGTGACGATGAGGAACACGCCGAGCAGGGCCGCGGCTCGGAACATGAAGTTCCGCTCGGCGAACTCCTCGTCCAGGGGACCCCTGACGACCCGGCGCACGGGGGCCGTCTTCTTGCCCTGCATGTTTCGGTCGGAATGGAGGCCGCGACGACGGCCGGAACCCCGGGAGCTGCGGCTGACGGTGGAACGAAGGGGGGGGGGGGGGCGACCGCGCTAGGGTCGGTCGCGCAGAGTGCCGGCAGTAGTGTCGAGAGCCTCGTTCCTTTCTTGGTCGCAGCCGCTGGGACGAGTTCGGCCGACAAAGGATGCGCTACGTCGGCGCGCGGCTGGTCGAAGGCTGGGGCTCTGGCCGGATGTGGCGCGCGCCGATGGCGATTGTGGTGCCAATGGGGCAGCTGGTGAAGACGAAGATGGTGTGGTATGAAGATTAATGTAACAAAATTTTAGATTTTTACCTCCATTTTCTGATCACATAAGCAAAGTCTGCCCGACTCTTGGCCAATCCCCGCGAGTGGGTAAGCGCTACACTCATCAAGGACATCATCATCATCATCATCAACTTTATTGGGTCCTGAAGGTCAACCATGGGTTGACGCGGGCCGCTCCCACGTTGCGACTGTCAGGCCGAGCCCTTCCTTCAGCCACATCGCGGGCCTTCTGGACTGCCCGTAATTGGTCAGAGATGAAGATGGTGTCCATGTGCCACTTCACCAGGATCTTGGGGCTTCGGCACTGGGACACTGCAATAGGAACGTATTCGAGGCCACATTTCATTTTGTAAGTCAAACAAAGAGAGCTGCCGCCACGTTAATTTCACTATTTTACTTTCTTCAATACCAACACAAAAACTTCAAATTTTAAAATAATACAGCCTGAAAATTGGTGTATAACGACTATATTCATTTAATATCATTTATAAATTACAAATTTCTATTTAAGTATTCTTCCCTTCTTCCCTACAGCCACCCGATTTATGGCTGATCCCCCGTAGTGGGTTGAGCTATATCCGTAGGCACCAGACCAAAATCACCAGGGGAACAAGAACAAGACATTGTCCTTTGGTGCCTGTTAGTCAGGCAGAAGACACGAGTCTATTACTGATCTACACGAGTTCATTGAAGCGTCTGGAATTCGATTACGCTTCAAGGGGACCGATCGACAGTAGCGTACTTTATTTTATTTTGTTCTGTGTTTATGACAGAGCCTTTTCAAAAAAAAATTATGCCATGCGAGTTGTTTCCTGATGTTTCGTTTCCGTTTGCTTGCCTTTTAGCCCTCTTCGTCTCTTGATGGGTGCACTTTTCATTACTTCCAGTGTGGCCAATCTCCGTCGTGGGTATGTACCGTGTGTTGAAGCAAGAAACACAACGACGCCGAAAATTGAGTAAAAACAGTAGCTTTGCGAAACTTGCGTTGAGGTTTTTCAACGGTAAATTTGTTTACGTCTTGCTTTGGCACCCTACGTGTTATTCTTGCAATCTACAGTCTCCCGGATATTTTTTAACAGTCGGGGCGCGCCAGCACCCAACTGCAGGCATAAAGATGGCTCCAATCCAATCCAATCCAATCCAATTAGCAATACAACGCGAGCGTCAATCGCACTGAGTATCAGTGCCTCATAACGGCGAGACGTGGCGAGATAGGCGATACAGACCAATCGTGCCTGCTAATCTGGGATGCTATATATTCTGGACATCGGTGAATTTCGCCATATCCTGTCGAATCGGCCATCTTGTCAACGCTGATTGGCCCAAAGGGCTGCTGCGGCTTCTCCGATTGGCTCCAAATGCCGCCATTACAGAATTTTACAATATGGCGGAATTTGCCGACGTCCAGAATATAGCACTTCAGATTGGATGCCAAAGCTCGCACGCGGCGATACGCCGCTAGCCCCGGCTTTTGTTATGTGCGAGGCCCTGTTGTGCAACGGCACAGATAACCAGAATAGGTATGAGTTTAATTACGCGTATTCCCGATCATCACTTCTACCTTTTTTAAGGCCCGAGCTAAAAAAATTTGCCGCCAATTTTTAACTCGAGCCATCACCAACTCCGCCAGCCATTCTCTTGTTTGAGGCGTCTTTGCGGGACTTTCGCCATGCACGGGGACGCTTGTATTGCCATTGACAATTTTGTTAGGAACATAGAATGACTACTTTATTTAGTTTCCGAAACGTACTGGCTGTTTCATTTAATTTCGTTAAATTAAGTTATTTTATCTAAAAATTCATTTAAGTTTATTTTCACGTTCTCGCATTTTTCCTCCGATCTCACACACAGTAATATTCTAACTTTTGTTTTGGTTATATTTTAAAACATGCACTCACTCGCAAAATTACCTGCCTTTCGGGCAGTCCTCCCGTAGTGGGTAACAGAGTTGCAGAGTGGAAGGATTCCATTCCATGCCTACTGCTGGAGTGAACTGCGCAGGTCCATTCCATTCCTCTAATTCGAGGAAATGAAACCCTTACTCTGTAATTGTTTTACATGAGCGTGCAAGAAAAACAACACATTTTAAAGTTGTAACAACGTGATAAATTATGTTCCGCATTATATTGTTCCGCAGAATTCGAAAAAAGCGGCGTCCGAAATATGCTTATACCGTGTCCCCCGTAGCGGGTCAGCACAATTCCCCGAGCAAAAAATCGCCGCCCAAGCACCCCGTACATATGGTTAACCAGCGAAGCTGAAAATTGCGGCCCCGGTATTTATCACTGGCTTAATCCCGATAGTTCATTAAACGACGGCTTGGTAATTAAGCGCTACCGGATCCTCGGTACGCAGTTAATGCTTGCGCTCGGCTGCAGGAGCCCGTTCTTGCGACCGGGCTGCAGCATCTGCACGGCGTAGAGGAGCTCGTTCCCGGTTCTGCTCGCGGCGTTGTTGATCGAAGGCTGCCTGCTCCTAAGGAGTGCGTATGGCGCGTAGCCTACCCATTTCGGAGCCGGAGGGAAACTGCTGCGCGCGTGCTCGGCTGCGACGGAGAGCAACGACGTCACTACTGGCGCAGCTAATCCAACACGACCTAGATAGCACAAGGCCTTTTCACTGCGATCCTAGACGTCATGTTACCTGGCCCGACTGCCATAGAATCTAATGGGGATGCTCCCGAGTAGGCAACAGTAATTTTGACATCAATGAAGCGGCACACGCCGCGGCCCGCGCAAGCGTCCACCGGGCCTCCCCGCACGAGATTCTAGGCTTGTCCCACCCACCCAAATCAGCGGAGGAAACAGAAACAATACCGTTAACTTATCAAGCACTACTGCAGCACTATCGCCTTGGACGCAGGGTATACCCTCCACCACATCCAAAACTAACGAGAAACGAAGGCACTGACTACAGGCGACTCCAGAGCAATACCTTTACCCATGGAAGCTTACTGCATCATTTCCACCCGACGCTATACAGCTACACCTGTCCACACCGCAACGTGCCAGACAGCCTGGCGCACCTCTTACTGCAATGCAAGAAAACCCGAGAAACCATCACAGCGGCACAACTAGTAGCCCCAGCAGACGCAGACCCAAACCTCCTCGCTGAAACGTGGGAGGCTGCGATCTCCAAGCCTGACCTGGTCGACCAGCGCGAACTAGTCGCCCGGGCCCGGAGGGCGATCCAAGCCAGAGGATTCCTGGAATAAGGGACCCTCCCACCTCGAGTGACAAGTCACTGATTCAAATAAAGGTTTCGTTCTCTCACAACTTTCATCAAACCAGCCTTGTCAATAGAAATTCGGGACAGGTAGCGTGACGTCATGGGTCAGAGTAAACAGGTGCTGGCTAATCGTGCTCCTCTCTTTGTCTCTTTTTCTGCGCATGCGCATGGGGTTGAGCCGGATGAATTTGCGGTTAACAGGCGACCGAAAGACGGACGGACGAATCGGCCAGCCGTACACAGCCGCGCTGCAAAAAGCAGGCAAGCAAAATTAAGATGGTGGTCTCAACTGCAACCGAATGCTGCTGCTGCAGTAAAGAAATTCAGAGCCGAAGGAATCGCTGAAGCCTGCTGCCCCCCCCCCCCCCTTTTTTTTTTGCTTGGCATTTAGTGGCATAATAAAGGGAACCATGTTTCGTATTTTCTGGCGCATGTCGCTAAGTGCTTGCTATCACGCCTTCTGGATGCTCGATAGTGTGTGCGAAAAAAAAGAATACGGCGCACTTTCCGAATCACCATGGACTCGCGCAGGGTGAAACCGTTTGCGATGTGGCCATTTCTGGCCTGCATCCCTGTGTTGTAGGTCAATCATGCTCTTGTTAATTCGAAGTGTTTCATGTAATGTAGCTACTTAACTAAATGTTAAGGAGTTCGCCAAAGCGAACAAGTTAAAACACCCAACTCCTCAACTACATATAGTAGTGACGGAGTTAACTGTAATGAAAAGCCGATGTCCATTATTGCACTTAAACATATCGAATAAATGTTTTCGGGTCATCAGAAGTGTAGAATGTGTTATTTATAATTACCGCCGCAGAGGTAGTCACCTACAGGTAGATAACGAAAATTGAGAAATGTAATAAATTGACGAAGTCTATTCTAGTCTAATCGATTCGTTTCGCATGACGTGACGGACCGTGCTTATTTCCGTGTCGGTACACTAGCTTGGCGGCTGAGATGAAGTCAGCGCAAGCCATCTTTGGGCAAATTTAGTGGCTTTGCATTCTCGCTTAAAATCAGTATTTTGCGCTCCAATACTTTGTGCCCATTCCATTCCAACTCCATCTCGGAAGCTCGGGCTCCCATTCCACCCCCATTCCATTCCGGGCATTTAAAAATGCGAAATGATTCCGGAATCATTCCAACTCCGGAGTTGCCGCTTCGACACTGTGGTGAATAATAGCCGTTTCAGAGCGTGGTTAAGGCGCCCGTTCCTGCGGCGAGCGTCGGCATTACCGGCGTAACCATGGTCATGGTTACCATGGTAACCATGGTAACCGGGCGAACGAGCGCATCGTATGAAAGGGCGAACGCGGAGTGCACCTTGGAATGAAACAAAAGCGGCGAGAGTGAAGATAGCGCGAGGTCGAAAACGGAGGAGGAGGGCGAAGCTGAAGCATAAGGCGGAAAGCGGGAGAGGAGGTTACAGCGAGAACGCGAGAAGAAAAGCGTAGCGCCGCGCAAGCGTAGTGGTGTCTGCGGCTACGACCGCTACGAGATGGCGCCAGAGTAGCGCGCCGTCGTCTGCTCACCGATGACTGCATCTTTCTTCGGTCGCCGCTTTTCGCTGACTAACAAATGTTAATCGTTATCCCTACGACGGACGGCGCGTATCACAAGTTTCTTGAATGTTATCGATAGTTATATATCCGTTGGCTGTTGCCAGCAAAGCTTTTTGTAACCTGATTGTATGCGCGGCGCGAGTTGTGTAGTACTTTCTTGAAGCCACGCAGGTACGAGCGATTACAGTGGCACTATCGACGAGTCACCTATGAAAGCTGACGCGCTTGAACCGAAGATCAGATTTCCGACGACCGCCGACTCTGCTAGATGCCTCTCGCAAATTATTTGCCTCCACATATCGCGAAACGAAAACACGTATAGAGCTGTGCTCAAATTTTGCATTAAGGAGTATCGTAATCATCGGTGAGTTTTTTTTTCGCATCAAAACAGAAACAAGATATGAAGATTCAAAAGGTATGTTGGAGTCTACTTGAAGCGAAGCGTTACTAAGACGGGTAAGTAAGCGCTGTACAACTAAGGGCGACACACACAGTTGTGCTTAGTTTCATGCTACGCAACGTGGAATCTCATGTAAGGGTGACGTTTATGCACCGCAAGTGCAACAGCCCCTATATCCTTTGTGTCACATTGAAAAGTACGTGAACTTATTAATTAGGTAGACTGACACGACATTTTAGAGTATTCTTCCTTTCTTTGCGTTAAGTGAAAGTCGTAGATCTATAGACTCTAGAAAAAAATAATGAGAAGCCCCAGAGCGCCATAATTAATGTCATAGCTTTTCTACAGCCAGGCTGTGCTTCTTCTTCCAGGAAGGAAGGAAGGAAATCAACTTTATTCAGGTCCTGCAGGCCACGAGAGCGTCGGGCTCTCATGGAGTGGGCGTCTCCCACGACGGAACCGGGAGGTTGAGTTTCCTGGCGGCGTCGTGGACCTGCTGGACGGCCCAGAGTTGGGGAGCGAGTTCTTCGCTCCGGATTGCTTTTTCAAACTTGCGCTTGTCCGGTTCGGAGTTTATGTGAGCTTGCGAGCACGGCCAGAGTAAATGATATACGTTAAGGGATGCATTGCTGTTGGTGCAATAAGATTCGTCGTAGAGCTCAGACATCCTTCTTCCAGGATGATGATGATGATGATGATGATAATGATGATAGCAACTTTATTGTACCGCCGGATAAGGAGGCCCCTACTCCCCGTCCCCGGCACACAGGCCTTGGGGACGGGGGCCGGAACCTCCGCGATTAGAAGCAAGCAAAGAGGTCTTGACTCTTCGCGGCTTCTTCCGCCAGGCGGATGGCGTGTTGCTGTCCTCGCTCCGCAGCAGATACTCTGTCGTTACGTCACGACCCAGCGTGCGGTCACGTGGGAGGAGGACATTGCGGCGTTTTGACACTTGGTCGTGAAGCGAACGCGCTCGCATGCCACTGCTCCTGTGTTCGTCGTCGTCGTCGTCTTCTTGCACAGCTGGCTCCGTACCCGCTCGTCATTCGAGAGTACAATTTCACTTCTGTCGTCGTAATGAGAAGGCCACGTTTACGGGCGTATGAGCCATTCACTGTCTTACGTAACGGACAGACTTAATTTTGAAGCAATTTAATTTCGAAGAATCGCAAGCGCTAATGCCGGGCGGAAGCTGCCAGCCCCGCCACTGAGCAAACTCGAGACGTCGAACGCAATCGCGTCAACGGCGGACTGCGGACATACCGTCGCTGACGTCGTTCTCTCCGTAGCAAGCAAACGTTTGTGTAACCTCATTAAGAAACACAAAGACGTAACCAATAATTGAGAAATACTTTAATGAACCGTCGGGATTCACCCACTGATAAACACTGGGGCCGCACGTTTCAGCTTCGCTCGTTAACCATCATGTTGTGCGGAGTGCTTGGGCTGGTATTTTTTTTTGGTTCCGTTATATTTATTTGTTTAAGCATTTAAACGACCATCATAGCGTTTAACTGAAGTGAAAACCAACTTATTTTCAGTCCCTGCAACAAAAAATCCAAGCTGTATGTTTTTAAAGGAATACGTTACGCGCTGGTTCACAACTCTTGAGCCCTGCTGTCTTCAGTTTGACAATATATTCGTAACTTCGCTGATAACTGTGAAATTTGAAGTTTTCTTTCGTATACCGTTGAAAACTTTTTCGCACTAAAAAATGCGCCGTGAACTTTTTTGCCTGAAAAATATCAGCGCAGAGAAGGTAATGCTTTAGCTCGGTACCAACGTCGCTGCCGCCTATTCAAGTACACTCGACACTCACAAATGTTTTTATGAGGCAACCCCCGACCGATTGGATTGAAAAGTGTTGCATTCGAGAGAGAAAGGAGAGAAAGTTAAATTCTAGCGACAGCAGCAAACAGAATTACGATTTACGACGTGCACTTTCTTACGAAAATGCCCGTGAATCGGTAAGCTTCAAGAAAAAAAAATTAGACGCACGAAGTTTACAAATCCGCAACTTTGCGCCAAAACCACATATCGCAGTTCTGCTAAAACGGGCAAACTTGATATATAAATTTACAGATTACGTGAATTTGTTACAATGTATACAATAAAAAGGGCGAAAGATTAATACGTGGATTTGAGGAGAGACCTGAGCAACATGTACAGAATAGTTTTGCAAAACTCCTAATCAGACATTAGTGGCGTACTACTTCAGAGCAGTGTATAATAAAGCAATCTTGTCCGCTTTAGACGTATTATTAGATGCAATGTGCAGAACTGTGATATCGCAATCCACGGTTGAGTTAAAGATAGTTAAATTGATAGTTCCGTTTTCTTAAATTTTTCGATTCTTAACATTTTTTTAGCAAAATATCAGCGGCCTAGATAAAAATATCCTCTTGCTAAACTCACTAGATTTTAACTTTTCTTGTAAATGCAACAAACCTCTTCAATTTAGCTGCAGTAGTTGCCGAGAAAAACGATTTCTCCATGCTCATGTATTTATATAAGAGACCCCGACTAGCAGGTCAGAAGTTTGATCCATGCCGATCTCTGGACTTTTCTGTCACGAAAAAATATTTTTCGCTTTCTTGCGAGCTAAATTTTTTTTGATCTCTTGAGTTTTGCGCCGTTGTCTCGCTCAGCAAACTTGGCTAATACCGAAGGCAACGTCATTGAAAATGGTGGCTTGGTGAGCGGATCCTAATACTATGGTGTACGTTACGCATGCAGGAAGGAAAACGTAAGGTAATGTAAGGTAATGTAAGGAAATGTAAGATCGCGCTGCGTTTCGACACGTACGAGCTATGTCGTACCGTGTGCGCATGCGTACGCGTGCGGACGCGAGCTTGCGCGCGTCCGCAAACGTACGTGTTGACCGCGCCTGCGTACTTACCATCAGCCGCTTGACGTGCGCGTAGGCTTACGTTTTTCTGTCGAGCCTTGTTGGCTCTTGCACCGTATCCGCCAACTTTGACTTCCCTGCGCCCCTCGAGAACACAGATAAGACTACTGCAGTAAAGAGGGTTCGTCCCTTTATTACTCACAGCAGCCGCTCCTTTCCCATCCTTCCACATGACTGTTTGTAGTGCCGCAACTGTATCGTCCGCTGTAGAAAGCAGGAACACTGCACAACTGTCACTGAGGTGCAAGTGCAATCACTGAGGTGAATCGTAGATAATCTGAAGCACAGCGGTTTCAGTCTGTGATGCCAAGTTGGCGTGAATCCACCAAAAACGGGAAATACAGGTTGTTCAAAATTAAGCTTTATGGTTTCCTTAGAATTAGGCACTGGGGGGCAAGCGAAGACTACCTGTGCAATTAAGTTATGTGGCCAGGGGGACACAAAGTGAGATGATAATTATCGCTGTCGGCAGCGCAATTAACTAAAATTGAGTAACTTTTATGCGAAGCATATTACGAGGGCTCAACCCAGCTCCTCAGGCGCGGCGGTGACCATGAAATCACGTGACACCGTGACGTCACGACAGAGGAGAAGTGGCTTTGGCTCAACTCTTGCAAGACGGGCTGGGTGGGAATCGAACCAGGGTCTCCGGAGTGTGGGACGGAGACGCTACCACTGAGCCACGAGTTTTTTTTTTTTTTTTTTTTTTTTCTTTATTGCCGGTCGTTGGCCCGGATAAAAATTACACATTCACAAATAATCAAAAGGCACACTCACAATATGTTGAAAACAACCGCAGAACTTGTGCGGCTGCGCTTGTGCTAAAATTCCCTTATCGCCAATAATAATTCCACTCGTGGCAACCACTCTGGGATGCACTCCAGCAACTTTTGTTCCTCTACAAAGTTCCGTATGCTTTCTTTGAAATACTGGCGAGCCGCTCTTGCATCGAGATCGGCATGCCTTACCGCAATTCTACATTTCCAAATGCTATGCAGGGCCAAAAGCATGATCACATCGAATGGGGTACCATCATCACTTTCTATTGGCAAGTAGCGAATCCCATACGCATCTAGGGGGAAATCCTTTTTGATTGTGCGCTGGAGCACATCCCAGAGGAAAACGGCATCCCAACAATGCAGAAAAACATGTTCAATTGTCTCCTCCTGCCTGCAAATTGTACAATGAGTGCCCCAAGGAACAAAGAAACCTCTTTCAGCCAGCCATGGTTTGACAGTCAGCGTTCCGGAGTGCAATTGGAAAAAGAACGTCTTAGCGCCTGACGGTACTAGCATCGCCTTAACGCGCTTCAGAACATTGTGCCCATGGCTAGCTCTGTAGAGTGACCGATATAAAGGCACGGGAAGAACAACATCACACAGGTCCCTGTACAGTTTTTTCCGGTTAACGTCACTCAAATATTGAAGAGAAAAACGCGCTGACAAAAACCTGCATGAAACCACAACTTCACGTAGAAAACCATAAACACCCCCTGGCAAACTGCCCGTTGAGACAACCATTTCGGGCAAGAGCCTGCCCAGGCGAAGTTGGCAGACAGTGTATAAAAACGGGTTTTTTGCGTCCCTGAAGAAAAAAAAAACGATTGACAACCTGTCTCAAAAACAAATGTGACAATCCAAGTCCTCCATTTCGAACTCGAAGAAACAAATTGGTACGACTTGATCTCTCCCAAGACGATGCCCACACAAACACTGCGAACACCCGGTGAATTTTTTGGATGTTTACCCTTGAGCAATGCAAGACTTGGAGGATGTACCAAAGTTTGCTCACTAAAAATATGTTGCAAATTGTGGCTCTGGAAAACATAGACCAATTCCAGCCATTCCATTTGTTTACTGTGTCCCGGAGCTTATCCACTTCACTCCTCCAGTACGACTCACTGTCTTTGTAGCACTGAAGGGGAACACCCAAGTATTTCACCGGAGTCGTAACGAAACTCATGTTGGCAAAAGTGTCTGGGGTCGCCCGCCAATCCCCGTGCCAGAATCCCAGGCACTTACCCCAGTTTACCGCGCTGCCGCTCACAGCACAAAAACTTTTAACACATTTGACAGCCTGTGTTATACTGTCCAAATCAGTGCAGAACACAGCAATATCGTCTGCATAAGCCAACAGGCGGACTTCAACCTCGTGCAGTTTAAACCCGCGGACACAGTCATTCTCCATGACACTCAAACAAAACGACTCTATATACAAGCAAAACAACAGCGGCGAGAGAGGGCAGCCCTGACGCACAGACCGCTTAACTTGGATTCGCGCTCCCAACATCTTGTTGACAATGAGCCGCGTCGAGCAGTCCCGGTACGCCATGGCAACCCCCTCTCTAATTATTCTACCCAAATTCACATAATCTAGAATGCACAAAAGTATGTCATGAGGCACCCGGTCAAACGCTTTCTCGAGATCAATTTGGAGCATTGCCACATGTGCACCCATGGCATCGCAACATTCGAGGATACTGCGTGCTACGTGTATGTTTGAGAAGATAGTTCGACCTTTAATGCCACACGTTTGATGCGGCCCCACAAGCTTCGCAATGACAGTCTGCAACCTCTTTGCTAAGATTTTCATCATTATCTTATAGTCTCCGTTAGTGAGACAAATTGGGCGGTAAGAAGTTACCCTTCGCAATGCAACGGGATCTTCTGACTTGGGTATAAGAATAGTGTGGGAAGATGAGAAGGACGGGGGTAGTACTTTGAGCTGGAATGCTTCATTATAAACATCCGCTAAGGCTGGTGAGATCGCACCTTTGAAATATTTATAAAAGGCTGAGGTTAGACCATCAGGGCCAGGGGACTTTCCTGGATGCATACTTTCAATAGCACTTTTCACTTCCTCTTCCGAAATTGGTTCCTCCAATGTTTCTTTCGTACTTTCATCTAGCCTTGGCATCAACGACAAAAAGTCCTTTTTAAAACGATCAATGTCGACTGCGCAGTAAGTGAATAAACCACTATAGTGCTCGAAAAAAGCACGCTCGATATCTTCTGCTGCGTCGCTAACTTTTCCGCAATATTCGATTTCCGCTATCTGATTGCGGCGCGCATGCCACTTTTCTGAGCCTAACGCTCTTTTCGACGGTACTTCTCCCATTATCAGCCTTTCAGCCCTTGCCCGCACCACAGCACCGCGGTATCTCTCGATATCGAACTGTTCTATTTTATGTTTCAGTGCGCGAATATCGTCCATGAACATGCCGGGCATCCTACATTCCTCACTGATCAATTTTTCTAAATTCCTGCGCATCTGTTTTTCTTCTGCTCCCTTTTCTCTGCATATAGCGCTCGCACGCTCTAAAGCCTTGATTTTAACCACCTGCTTGAAGTTCTCCCATTTTTCACCAGATGTCGTGTTATCATCAGCATTCATTTCTTCAACTTGCTTCGTTACATCCGCTGTAAACATTTCGTCGCTTAGTAATTTCGAATTAAATTTCCATAGTTGCCACTCAAAGCCCTTTTTCTTTTCTTTCGTGCTTGCTACTAAAAAGCTGACCAAACAGTGATCACTGAATGAAAGTGCGCTCACGTGGTACTCCTTACAAAGGGGTATCAAATCAAGGCTCACATACACTCTGTCAAGACGGGCGTGGCTGGCTGCCTGAAAGTGGGTGTACTGCGTAGTCCTCCCACCACCGAGACACTCAGCCACGTCTTCCAAACCATCGTCCCTTATCATATCGCTTAGGGCAATGGTGCTTGCATCCTTGTACGGTCGGGCGCTAGTTTTATCACGGGCTGAAAGAACACAGTTAAAATCACCGGCAATAATGAGGAGCCTATTACACAGGGTATACTGTTTTAGCTGATCGAAAAATCTGCGTCTTTCCTCAGCGACAGTCGGCGCGTACAAACAAATAACACGCCATTCCAATGACGATAATAAAAAATCGCAGACAATAAGCCGACCTGACGGGCATGACGTCACAGCTTCTACTTTTGCTCCAAGGCTATGTCGGATGAACAAAGCGCACCCGGAAGAAGTTCCCACAGCATGGCTCACTATAACACAGTATCGAGCTAAGAATTGACGCACCATGCCCCCGGTTTCGTCGTCGCCCTCAACTTTTGTCTCCTGTACTGCTAGAATGTCCAGGTCATGTTCGGTAACTAGTCTATAGAGTTGACTTTGCTTCCTCCTTGAGGCAAGCCCACGTACGTTCAAAGTGGCCACACGAAATGACCTATCCATAGACATCATTGCGAGGCGGTGAGAACCCGGGGGCATGACGCTCACCTCACTACTGCGCTTTTTTCCTGGGTGCCTTGACACGGTGCAGACCTCAGGGAGGCAAAGGCGGCGTTTCCGCCGTCTTGCGCTCCGTCGAAGTGTTCGGCCGAAGCCGATGGGAAAGACGCCGCACGGGAGTCGTTTTCGCAGGCGGCTCATCCGTTGCGAGGGCGCTGGGCCCCTTCTCCTTTTCGCCTGCTTCGTGGGGCCGCTTTGCGGTCGCACTGGCACTGTCGCTATCGATGCCTGTCATCGGCACTGCCTCGGGAGTAGACTCTACAGCTCCGCTGGAAAAAGTGTGGCCGGTACTACTTGGAGCAGCTTTCCTACTCCGGTCCTCCACGGCTTCATGCAGAAGCCCGGCGTCGGGCTTCCCTGGAGCTTCAAGGAGGACGTCCTGTGGAGTGTTCGGGGTACCCTCTTGAGTAGTCGGGTTTTGGCACACTCCTGCTGTTTCTTCGGAGTCTGCCTCATCCATAAGGTGGTCCAATGCATCGTTTGCCTGGACTGGTCCGGTCACGCTGGCGTACGTCTTTGGGCAATCCGCGTCCTCATGGCCGAAACGGCGACAACGACTGCAGCGAGGTACTTTGCAGTCCCGACGTATGTGCCCGGTGCTCTTGCAGCGCAGACAGAGCGGAGCGCGGCCTGGAACAACGACGAGAGTCAGCTCTCCGGCTATCTTGAGCTGGTGGGGAATGTCGTCGACTTTGACGTCGCCATGCAATTGCAGTCCAACTGAGCGAGTCGTCGAGCCCTTTTCAGTGACGCCTTGCACACGCCACTTCTCCCGCGTCACCTCCAGCACTTTCCCGTAGGGTGTCAGGGCCACATGAATGTCTTCGTCGGTCACGCCGTGCAGCAACCAGTGTAGCTTTAAGCGTACCTCTCGGTTGTTTGGATCGATGAGCAAACATGGGCGATCTTTTACCTTCACGTTGACAGCGGTGAGCAATTTCTGAGCGGCGTCAGCACTCGTCATTGTTACAGCCCACACGTGGTTCATCTGATACGCCCCCAACGCCAAAACGTCGGGGAGCGCACCTAGATTGGCCAAAGTGTCCCGGTAGTCTTCGACACGGTAGGGCCGAGCTCTTGGGTCGCCGTGCATGAAAACGGTGTTCGCGACGATGCGTCCGGATGGCAGATTGGGCAGAATAACCTGATAATCTTCGGCAGTAGAAGCAAAAAACCTGTTACCGCGGCCCGCCTGGGCCGCCGAAACCGCTCCTTGGGAGCAAGCCATCCCGCGTCCGCTTCGCTTGAAAGCCGGAGGTGGAATGACTGAGCCACGAGTACAACGCTTCAAAGCGGTACAAAAGCGCCTCTAGTGAATGCGGTGTTGCCTTAGAAACGCGCTGTTTCTAAGGCGTGCGTCTCTTGCTCAGGCGCACATTTCGTTGCCGCGCCGAACGCTGCTTTGCTCGACGCTCACCGCGTCCAATGCGGGGCGCGTAGTCGCTGCCCTGTAGCCCATTGTCTTACACCCCTTGGCGGGTCGACGGGAACGCTGTCGCGTTCCACTCTTGAAGGCGAAGAAGTAATGCATGAGTTGTTTCTTCGTCTAGCCGAACCAAATATAGCCAAGCAACAGCAGTTCACCAGGCTAAACAGTGGTTCAACAACTAAAATAAAGGCTAGTATGCTTCGCATCCTGGGCTTAACCTTACCTAAGCCACAGCCATTTTTTGTTGACTGCAGTTAGAGGCAGTCGTGTTTCTACACGGTATCAATTGGAAGAATTCTTCTAGCGTGTATGTGCTCCGAGATATCCGACTAAAAGTTTTAATTGTCGTTCGCATGATTACGCATGCAGAGTGTGAGGATGGGCATAAAGTTCCTCACTGAATCTGATGCGGCTGTTGCGTGCGGCGTTTAGTCTGACAACGGGGCGGAGGCATTGGCAAATATGATAACTGTCCCTCTTCCCCTCTCGGCTGACGAAATTAAAAAATCGTAGAACCCGGAACCGCTGTTCTAACACGCGACCGCGCAGCCTCTAACGATGGCGGCAGCTGCCATGCCGAGATAATGGTGCGAGCGGAGTAGCCAGAGGGCAGTGCGCGTGCATAAAATGGTGACTAGACGAGTGGGCATGGTCCTTGCCGGGGCTACGCAAATAAAGTGGCTGCTGATTTTCAAGTATTGTAAGTTCCATTGAAATCAAGAGCAACAACTGCACGGCACACCGCGATGTCATATCTCGATTTCTCCAGCCGAGAGGGAAAGGAGAACAGTTATGCCTCCGCCTCACCGTAAGACTAAACGCGGTGTCAGACTAAACGCCGCATGCATCAGCCACGTCACATCAGGGACGAGCTTTGCGCCGATCCTCACGCGAACTACAATTAAAATTTGGAGTCAGATATCTCGGAGCACAGACACGCTAGAAGAATTCTTCCAACTGATACTGTGCAGAAACACGTCTGTCTCTACCTTTTTAAGACAAACATAAGCACTTACATAAGTCGACAAAAAGTTTAGATCAACTTCAGACCTTCCGCGAGGTAGTTGTCAATGCTGCTACCAAGCCTGCAGACAAAAGTACCTTAGCGAAAACATTCCTGCTGCTTAAAACATTATAGTAACGCTAATGCTAGGATAGAAAGCTATAAACGAACAAAACCAAAGGAAGCTTAAGCATACATCACCATTATTTTTTAAGCACCTGCCTAAATAAAACACACTATGAGATCTGAAACGCCAGTACGATATTTATAATAAATAAAAATAAAGCAATGATCTACTTGCCGGCAAGAAAGAAGTCCCGAGTGAAGTGTTTCGATAGGACCAACATAGTATTACTCACCTCTTCCCAACGCGGAACTTTCTTATCCAAGTCGCTCTCCGATACACGTCGTCTTATTCTTTCGCGAAAAGATGAAATCATGCATTGTTATCTTTCCAGTGCTATTACACGCGGTATGGTAGACACCAAAAGCATACCGAGATCCATTTTATTTTAATTTTCGGGATCGCGCACGGAGACATCACGAAGATTCGAGAACTACGAGGCATTCAGCGCATGCCGTGATAAGAGACCCTCTTTCGCTTCAAGCCTGGATTGGCTTTTTCCGCTACCGCTAGATGGAGAGCGCTTATATGGAGTGCCTCGCTATATGAAGGTTGAGCTGGTTGCCTAAGGAGAGGAACACACCGGAGGAAATACTCGCAACAAGATGAGACATGTGTATGCCGCAGCGAAAATCCGGAGGCCGCTGCTGTGAAGTCGGGGGTCCTTTACGGCCACGAAGGTTCCATGGATGGTGCCATGCGAGGTGCTGGTAGAAAGAAGGGTTCCGAGCGACGTTCAGAGAATGAGAAAACAAATTATATTCAAATGTACATGAGTTTTACAAAAACGGCTCCAACTATCAGAGCACACTACATGCTAGAGCCTTTGCAAACCAGAGCCTCCCTCACATCCATCCAGATACAATTTTAAGCCGTTTATTTCTTTCCCTCGACGAGGGAATTCACTGGCGAATCACAAACGCCGAACCAATCACAACCTCCTTTCCTCAACATCCTACCGTTTTGCCGGCTCTATTGTCTCCAACGTCCCACCGTTTTGCCGCCACTCTTGTTTCCAACGTTGCGCAATACGATGCAACCACGTGGCAAACGGCGAACCCACCGTTGACGCCCTTTCCCCTGGAGTCCTTGACAATGACCCCCTCATCAATTAGTGGCTTCATCGTGGCGGTAAATCTATCAGAACTGGCATACTGGCCTTGGCGGTAGTCGGAGGGCCACGTTGTTGTCTTGAAGTGAGCTGTCGTTTCTAGGCGTTCGAAAAGCCGAAGATCTGAAGCATGACTGCTTGTCCGTAGGACTCAGGTGACTGAATGAGTTGCCTTGAGTGAACGATGAGTCGTGAACAGCACCCGTGACAGCTGCATGTTTGCTGCTGAAGCATCCTTTGCCCCGAGAGATCACCACGCACAACAGCAACCTCGCCGCCAGATGGTGCATCGTGAGGTCGAGTTATTCGATGCAGCTCAGCCGGCTTGATGCCTGCATTGCTCAAAACTACGGGGTCGCAGCTTCCAAGAATGAAGATTTTCTGGCCGAAGGCCTAGGTGGACTCCGACCGGACTGCATATCTGCAACATGACAAGCTCCAAGGAGCGATCTTTGTCAGCCACATGCAATGCTACAAGCGTCACATGCAAGCCGCTCTCTCGCCAGACTGTACAAATTCATATAATCTGACAACCCCCTATCTAAAGAAAACATTAAAACACAAGGTGGACCTTGATCTGGACAACTGCTAAGAAACTTCCAAATATGTGTCCGCGAAAATAGAGGCAAACGGGGTTCATGTAATGATGCTAAGTAATTAAATAGAGGTTCTACAGATTAGGAAGGCGAAGGGAGAACTTGCCTTGATTAACCCATATCCGTAACATTTAGCGTAAGAGAGCCACATCATCATTACATAATGCCAAATAAACAAAATGGAAAAATATTTTCGACCCTTGTCCCGTTTCTAAATTGGGTCAGAAGGCCCGACTTATACCGCCTTTCTTCTAGCGCACTTATAAACTTTGATAATACGACGCAGAGTGATTAGAATCAATGACCAATCTGACGCAGCATGCAAAAACGACTTTAAAAAATCGTGCGAACAATCCAAACAAGTAGCAATCAAAATTAGACTGAAGCTTCTTTTATCTTCAGCCTGTATCTCCGTGTAACTAAAGAAAACGAAAACACTGACGCTTTCTTTTGTCGAGCGTTCAACTGTCAAGTTTTCATGAAAGTAAACAGTAAACTAAAAAAAAATCTCATACCACGAGCAGTATACACCAAGGACACCCTCTGTCTAACTAAAGCTATTAAAAGTTAAATGTTACAAATTTTTAAAATATCGTTGAAGAAATGAAAGCTCCTGAACTCAGTCTACTAAACGTGCCTCCGAATAGCACCCCTGCCAAATAACATGACTCCTTATGAACTCCCACAAAAGCATAACTTATCTAATTGAAATAGGGGAACTAACCTGAACCAAAAATGCTGACAACCTAGCAAAGCTTTTGTGGTACTAGTTACGCTTCTCAAGTGTTCAGCGCGCAAGTAAGCCGAATACAAAATGAATACAAAAGAATGAAAGAAATTGGAACGCGTCTTCCTGATTTTTTATTCTCGGGGCCTCAAGTGAACCCTTTCAGACGAGTTCGACAGGGTCGCGCATTCCGGGGTTCTCACAAGGTGCGGTCGCGAAGGCAAAAGCCGCTAATTTGTCTGACTCAGCTCGTAGCTGCAACTTCCGGAAAGCAGGCTCCTAGTACTGCGAGAAGGGTACATTCAGAGGAAGCCGCGCGCACTGTTTCCTTAGGTGCTGAGCAGTTGTAGAAACCTACAGGACGCTTCCCTTTGTCCCTCGGCTTACGAGAGACGTCCGCAATACGGTTAGGCGGCAGTTACTAAGCCTGGCTCTCCGAAAAACTCTCCTTTTCGCGGCGTGCGTGACGCGGATACTCGATATCGCAAACGCTTAAACTTGGGATTTACCGTCTTTCGCTTTTTCAGTCTTCGGCTGGATCTTGACCTTCGCGCATTTGCCTCTGCCGCCTTGTCGCTTCGCGCGTTTGATTATAGACACGTCAAACACGCCCGCCTTTCTGTTCTTGGGCCTATGCCATTTTTTTTGCCCCCTCCGCGTACACACATGACCTAACGGGACCTCCGTTTCTTGTGCTTTTTCTGTAAGCGGGCTGAACTTGCCAATTCCGTACACAATTGGCCTAATGGGCCCTCCCGTTCTTGTGCTGTTTCTGGCAGGCTAGCCAAATTTGCCACCTCCGTACCCACTTGGCCTTACGAGTCATCCGTTTTTTGTGCTCTTTCTGACAGGCTGGACGAACTTGCCACCTCCATACACACTTGGCTTCCTCCATTTCTTGTGCTCTTTCTGATAGGCTGGCCGAACTTGCCACCTCCTGACACACTTAGCCTAAAGGGCGCCCAGTTTCTTGTGCCGTTTCTGGCAGGCTGGCAAAACATGCCACCATCGTACACACTTGATCTGACGGGCCCTCCGTTCATTGCGCTGTATCTGGCAGGCTGGCCAAACTTGGCATCTTGTATACACTTGGGCTAACGGGCCCTCCGTTTCTTGAGCTTTTTCTGACAGGCGGACCGAACTTGTCACCTCCGAACACACCGTCTAATGGGCTCTCCTTTTCTTTTGCTGTTTCGAACAGGCCGGCCGAGCTTAACACCTCCGTACACACCTGGCTTAACGGGCCCTGCGTTTCTTCAGCTGTTTCTGGCAGACGGGCCAAACTTGTCACCTCCGAACACACCGTCTAATGGGCTCTCCGTTTCTTTTGCTGTTTCGAACAGGCCGGCCGAGCTTAACACCTCCGTACACAACTGGCTTAACGGGCCCTGCGTTTCTTGAGCTGTTTCTGGAGGACGGGCCAAACTTGCCACCTCCGTACATGCTTGGCTTAACGGGCTCTCCGTTTCTTATGCTCTTTCTGGCAGGCTGGCCGAACTTGCTACCCCCAAACAAACTTAGCCTGACGGGCCCTGCGTTTATTGTGTTGTATCTATTATTGCCATCATGTATACACTTGGCCTAACGGGCACTCCGTTTCTTGTGCTTTATCTGGCAGACTGGCCACACTTGCCATATTGTATACAATTGGAGTATACGGGCCCTCCGTTTCTAGTGCTGTTTCTGGCAAGTTGTCCGAACTTGTCACCTCCATACACACTTCGCCTAACGGCACCTCCGTTTCTTTTGCTGTTTCAGGCAGGGTGACAGGACTTGCCGCTTCCGTACACATCTCTGGCGAAACGGGCTCTGCATTTCTTGTGCTGTTTCTGGCAGGCTGGCAGAACTTGCCACCTTGCATACACATAGTATAATGGGCCCTCTGTTTCTTGTGCTGTTTCTGGCAAGCAGACAGGATTTGCCATCTCTGTACACAATTGGCCTAACGGGCCTTCAATTTCTTCTGCTTTTTCTGGCAGGCGGGCCAAACTTGCCACCTCCGCAAAAACTTCGCATAAAGGGCCCTCCGCTTCTTGTGCTGTTTATGACAAGCTGCCCAACCTTGCCACCTTGCATGCACTTACTCTAACAGGCTTTCCGTTTCTTGTGCAATTTCTGGCAGGACTTGCCACCTCTGTGCACACTTGGCCTAACGGGCCCTCCATGTGTTGTGCTTTTTCTGGCAGGCGGGCCGAACTTACCACCTCCGTACAAACTTGGCATAACGGGCCCTCCATTTCTAGTGCTGTTTCTGGCAGGTAGGCCAAACTTTCCACCGCAAACAAACTTGGCCTCACCGGCACTCCGTTTCTTGTGCCGTTTCTGGCAAGTTGGCCAAACTTGCCACCTTGTATACACGTGGTCTAACAGGCCCTCCGTTTATTGTGCTGTTTCTGGCAGGCTGGCCGAACTTGTCACCTCCGTACAAACTTGCCATGATGGGCTCTCCGTTTCTTGTGCTGTTTCTGCCAGGCTGGCCAAATTTGCCACCCTGTGTACACTTGGTCTAAGGTGCCCTCCCCTTCTTGTGCTGATTCTAGCAGGCGGGCCGAATTTGTCACCTCAGTGAACACTTGGCTTTACGGGCCCTCCGTTTCTTGCGCTGTTTCTGGCAGGCTGACCAAACTTGCCTCCTCTTTACGGACTTGGCTCAACGCCTCTCCATTTCTTGTGATGTTTCTGACAGGCTGGCCGAACTTGCCATCCTGTATACACTTGGTGCAGCAGGCCCTCCGTTTCTTGTGTTGTCTCTGGCAGGCTGGTTAAACTTGCCATCCGGTACAATACACTTGGTCTAAGGTTCTTTCCACTTCTTGTGCTATTTCTGGCAGGTAGGCCAAACTTGCCACTGCTTTACGCATTTGGCCTAACGGGCTCTCCGTTTCTCGTGCTGTTCCTGGCAGGCTGGCCGAACTTGCCACAGTACACATACTTGGCCTGACGGGCCCTCCATTTAATGTGCTGTATCTGGCACGCTGGACAAACTTGCGATCTTGTATACACTTGAGCTAACGGGCCCTCTGTTTGTTGGGCTTTTTCTGGCAGGCGGGCCGAATTTACCACCTCCATACAAACTTGGCATAACGGGCCCTCCGTTTCTAGTGCTGTTTCTGGCAGGTTGGCCGAACTTTCCACCGCAAACAAACTTGGCCTCACTGGCAATCCGTTTCTTGTGCTGTTTCTGGCAAGTTGGCCAAACTTGCCACCTTGTATGCACGTGGTCTAACAGGCCCTCAGTTTCTTGTGACATTTCTGGCAGGCGGGCCGAACTTGTCACCTCTGTACACACTTGGCCTAACAGGCCCCCTCTTTCTTGTGCTGTTTCTGGCAGGCTGGGGAAACTTCTCACCTCCGTACGCAATTGAACTAACGGCCCTCCATTTCTTGTGCTTGTTCTATCAGGTTGGCTGAACTTGCCACCTCTGTACACACTTGGCTTAACGGACCTTCCTTTGTTGTGCCTTTTCTGACAGGCTGGCAGAACTTGCCACCTCCATACAAACTTAGCATTACGGGCCCACCGTTTCTGGTGCTGTTTCTAGCCGGCTGGTAGAACTTGCCACCTCTTTACGCACTTGGTCTAGCGGGCTCTCCATTTCTGGTGCTCTTTCTGGCAGGCTGGCCAAACTTGCAACCTCCAAACAAACTTGGCCTGATGGGCCCTCCGTTTCTTGTGCTGTTCCTGGCAAGCTGACCAGACTTGCTACATTGCATACACTTAGTCTAATGGCCTTCCTTTCCTTGTGCTTTTTTCTGGAAGGCGCGTCGAACTTGCCTCCTCCGTACGTACTTGGCCTAATGGGCTCTCCGTTTCTTGTACTGTTTCTGGCACGCGGTCCTAAATTGACCTCCGTACAGGCTTGGCCAAAAGGGTCCTCCGTTTTTCGTGCTGTTTCAGGCAGGCTGGCTCTACTTGCCACTTATACATTTCGTCTAACGGGCCCTCCCTTGTATCGTTTCTGGCAGCGTGGCCAAACTTGACACCTCCTTACGTGCTTGGCCTTACCGGCCCTCCCTTTCTTGTGCTGTTTCTGGCACACTGGCCAACCTTGCCACCCTGTATACACTTTGTCTAATGTGCCCTGCATTTCTTGTGGTTTCTGGCAGGCTGATTGACCTTGCCACCTTGTATACCTTTGGCCTAGCAGACCCTCCACTTGTGCTGTTTCTGGCAGGCGGGCCCAACTTGGCGGGCCCAACTTGGCGTTACGGGCCCTCCGTTTCTTGTGCTGCTTATGGCCGCCTGGCCAAACTTGCCAGCTCTTTACGCACTTGGCCTAACGGGCCCTCCGTTTCTTGCACTGTTTCTGGCAGGCTGACAGGACTTGCCACCTTTGTACACACTTGGCCTAACGGGCCTTCCGTTTCTCGTGCTTCTTTTAGCAGGCGGGCCGAACTCGCCACCTCCACACAAACTTGCCATTACGGGTATTTTGTTTCTAGTGCTGTTTCTGGCAGGTTGGCCGAACTTGCCACTTCGCATACATTTATTCAAACGGGCCTTCCGCTCATTGCGCTGTTCCTGACAGGCGAGCCAAAATTGTCACCTCCGTGTACACTTGGCGTTACTGGCCCTCCGTTTCTTGTGCTGTTTCTGGCAGGCGGGTCGAACTTGCCGCCCTGTATACACTTGGTCCAGCAGGCCCTCCATTTCTTGTGTTCTTTCTGGCAGGTTGGCCAAACATGCCACCTCTTACGCACTTGGCCTAACTGGCTCACCGTTTCTTGTGATGTTCCTAGCAGGTTGGCCGAACTTGCCACCTCCAAACAAACTTGGCCTGATGGGCCCTCCGTTTATTATCCTGTATTTACCAGGCTGGCCGAACTTGCCACCTTCTATTGACTTGGTCTAACGGGCCCTCCACTTCTTGTGCTGTATCTGGCACGCTGGCCAAACTTGCAATCTTGTTTACACTTGGCCTAACGGCCCCTCCATTGTGTTTTTTCTGGCAGGCGGGCCGAAATTGTCACCACCGTGCACACTTGGCCTAACGCGCCCTCCATTGCTTGTGCTTTTTCTGGAAGCCGGGTTAAACTTGCCACCTGTTTGCGCACTTCGCCTAGCCGGCCCTCGGTGTCTTGTGCTTTTTCTGACAGGTTTACCGAACATTCCGTCTACATACAAGCTTTGCATAACAGGCCCTCCGTTTCTTGTGCTGTTTCTGGCAGGCTGGCATGAAGTGCCACCTCTGTACACACTTGGCCTGACGGGCTCTCCATTTATTGTGCTATTTCTGCCAGGCTGGACAAACTTGCCACCTCTTTACAAACTTGGTCTAAGGGGCTCTCCATTCCTGGTGCTCTTTCGGCAGGCTGGCCGAACTTGCCACCTCCAAGCAAACATGGCCTGACGGGCCCTCCGTTTATTGCGCTGTATCTGACAGGCTGGCCAACTTGCCACTTCTCTACGCACTTGGCCTAACGGGATCTCCGTTTCTTGTGCTTTTTCTTGCAGGCGGGCCGAACTCGCCACCTGCGTACAAACTTGCCATAACGGGCCCTTCGTTTCTAGTGTTGTTTCTGGCAGGTTGGCTGAAATTGACACTTTGCACACACTTAGTCGAACGGGCCCTCCGTTTCTTGTGCTTTTTCTGGCAGGCGGGTCGAACTTGCCACCTCCATACAACCTTGCCACGATGGGCTCTCCGTTTCTTGTGCTGTTCCTGCCAGGCTGGCCGAATTTGCCACCCTGAGTACACTTGGTCTAAGGTGCCCTCCACTTCTTGTGCTGATTCTAGCAGGCGGGCCCAACTTGTCACCTCAGTAAACACTTGGCGTTACGGGCCCTCTGTTTCTTGCGCTGTTTCTGGCAGGCTGACCAAACTTGCCACCTCTTTACAGACTTGGCTCAACGGCTCTCCGTTTCTTGTGATGTTTCTGGCAGGCTGGCCGAACTTGCCACCCTGCACACACTTGGTGCAGCAGGCCCTCCGTTTCTTGTGTTGTTTCTGGCAGGCTGGCTAAACTTGCCATCTTGTACAACATACTTGGTCTAAGGTTCTTTCCACTTAATTCTTGTGCTGTTTCTGGCAGGTAGGCCAAACTTTCCGCCGCTTTACGCATTTGGCCTAACGGGCTCTGCGTTTCTTGTGCTGTTCCTGGCAGGCCGGCCGAACTTGCCACAGTGTCTTGCCTGACGGGCCCTCCATTTATTGTGCTGTATCTGGCACGCTGGACAAACTTGCGACCTTGTATACACTTGGGCTAACGAGCCCTCTGTTTGTTGTGTTTTTTTTCTGGCAGGCGGGCCGAACTTGCCACCACCGCGCATACTTGGTCTAATGGGCCCTCCGTTTCTTGTGCTGTTTCAGGCAGGAACACCGGACTTGCCACCCCCGTACACACCTAGCCAAGCGGGCTCTCCATTTCTTGTGCTGTTTCTGGCAAGGTGACCGAACTTTCCACCTCAAGGAAACTTCGCCTTACTGGCCCTCCGCTTCTTGTGCTGCTTCTGGCAAGTTGGCCAAACTTGCCACCTTGTATATACTTCGTCTATCATGCCCTCCGTTTCTTGTGATTTTTCTGGCAGGCGGGCCGAACTTGTTACCTCCTTACACACTTGGCCTAACTGGCCCCGTGTTTCTTGTGCTGTTTCTGGCAGGCTGGCAATACTTGTCACCTCCGTACACACTTGACATAACGGGCCGTCAGTGTCTTGTGATTTTTCTGACAGGCTGGCCGAACTTGCCATCTCCATACAAGCTTGGCATAACAGGCCCTCCGTTTCTTGTGCTGTTTCTGGCAGGCTGGCAGGACGTGCCACCTCTGTACACACTTGGCCTAACGGGCTCTCCATTTTTAGTGCTCTTTCTGGCAGGCTGGCCAAACCTGTTACCTCCAAACAATCTTGGCCTGACGCGCGCCCTCCGTTTCTAGTGCTGTATCTGGCAAGCTGGCCAGACTTGCCACCTTGCATACACTTAGTCTAATGGCCTTCCTTTTCTTGTGCTTTTTTCCGGCCGGCGGGGCGAACTTGCCACTCCATACGCACTTGACCTAACGGGCTCTCCGTTTCTTGTGCTGTTTCTGGCAGGCTGACCGAACTTGCCACCTCCAAACAAACATGGCCTGACGGGCCCTCCGTTTATTGCGCTGTATCTGACAGGCTGGCCAACTTGCCACTTCTCTACGCACTTGGCCTAACGGAATCTCCGTTTCTTGTGCTTTTTCTGGCAGGCGGGCCGAACTCGCCAGCTGTGTACAAACTTGCCATAATGGGCCCTTCGTTTCTAGTGCTGTTTCCGGCAGGTTGGCCGAACTTGCCTCTTTGCATACACTTGGTCGAACGGGCCCTCCGTTTGTTGACAGGTCATGACGTGCGTGTCATGTAGGTGCTGAAATAACCGCCTACGTTTTGGTGCTTTCATGGTCGTTTCGTTAACTTGGTAGCTTCGCATAACATCGCTTTCAAGAGGGATTAGGATATGCTGATTTTTTATTTCATTGTGTTGTTTTCAGAATTTACATTCTGGTAACTTTTGCAGGATTATTTTAAAGCAGAGTAAGCGGTTCCGAATATTTAATTCTTTCTCTATTTTTATCGTGATTAGGGTTACGTATTTTAGCTATATGATTTTGGGATAGTTGGCTAGCTCGTTTTCAGCGAAACTGTTACGGTTGAAGAAAAAGAAACGAAAACCATAACATTAACAGCAGCACACGACCGTTCGTTAGCAGGCGGCACGTAAGCTGCGGACTGTAGCAGACGTGCAAATGATGGCAATCACAGCGCAGCGTCCTCGTTTGCAGCCACTCGAACGCGAAGATCCAGGACAATGGGAAGATCAATTTTGTTGGCTTTCAAGGCAGCCATGCAGTGGCGCATCGCTTCTGGTCACGACTCACCTGCTCCAGTGGCCAGAGCAGAAGCGCCGTTTTGCACGCCATCCGTCGGTTTCGGTTCGTGACCCGTCGACCGCGGCATCGTCCGACAGCCACGCGCTCGCGGTTCAAAGCTCGGCCGCCCGAAGTGTATTAGAGAGCGGATACGAGTCGAAGATCGCACCAATCGATACGAAGGCAGCATTTGGTTGCGGTCAAGAAATAGCGCATTTAGCGAAATAGCGAAATAGCGCAGTTTCCCTATAGCAGACGACTAAGCGTGGGTCCGCGTAAGCGCCAACGTTGCGAAAGATGACGATGAACGCACAGCGATGTTTCGAGAGCGAAGAACACGAAAACGGTTGAGAGCCGGACCTTCTCAGCAGCTGCAGCGCTTATGTGTCACACTAGCGTGGCCATTCAGTCGCGCATGAGTCAGAACCGTTCGCTCGTAGCCGCAAGCGCCCACGCGCAAGCTTGTCTAGCGATACCGAAGACAAAAAAAGCGAGAACAAGAAGAAAGCAAACTTGGCAGCGTTTTTAGCGCGTAGCAGACGACAACAAGGCTTGACGCGCGAAGACTCAAGAACCACCAAAAGGCATGCACCGCGGGCGGCCTTCGGTTGGCTGAGTTCGAATGACCGGAGGTGACGTAACAGAATGCAGAAGAAAACCGATGGAAGAAGCAGAAAAGAAAAATGAAAACCAGAACCGAAACAAAGATGGCGGCTGCCGGAGCGCAGAGCAGACGACGCGCGGAGCGCGGCTGAGCAACCAGTTTTTCCCGTTATTTCGCTTTGCTGTTTTGCTGCTTTTCTCGCCCGTCACACGTAAGGACTACGCGCTGATGGCGCTGCGGCCGGCATGCGTGCCTCCTTTGGCGCCTCATTTTTTTTTCTCTCTCTCTCCGTTGGCTCGTTGCGTCCTGCTGCCGTCGCGCTCTGCGGCTTCTTCAGTTGGGCGTAGTGCGTGTTGGCGTGCGGGACGCAAGCTGGAAGAGTGCATTGCTAAAAGATGCTTTAACGGTGCCGCAAACTATAGCAGTCACGTCTGGCTCGGTGACAGCAGACGCCGCTCGTTCTAGGCGAAAGTGGTAGCAGACGGAAAGTGCACACGGAAACCAGACGGATACTAACGATCAAGTCACTTGGAGGCGGGACTACCGCTGACAAACGTAAGTTTTCGTTCGTTCTCCGTAAACAAATTCGCTCGCAGAGCGAACATTCCACGCGTAGGTTAAAAGCATATTGCATGTCTCGGGAACAGCTTGCTACGAAAACAAAGATGTAATTCGCGCCGTTGTCAAATGGCTCTTAAGTTCTTTACGACGATCGCGTTTTCGTGAGCTTCACTATAAAAGAAAAAAAACTCGTTCTTGCCGCGCGTCTCATTGAAAGAGAGACCCATTTAAGAGAGTTCAGCCACGCGCAAGAGAGCGCAGGTGTCAAGATTGTTCAGAACACTTACGGCCGCAAATTCCCTTTCTTTTCCGAGAACAGCTACGTGCGAGCATTCGTACGAAAGCTGGACCTCTACAGGGAATGGAATCATGATGTTACATATCTTTTAAGGAAGTGTACATTATTTCCTGCTTTTATGATATGTGCTATATGCAGTATACAAAACTTTAGACGCACTTTGTAGTGTAGTTCTAAAACAACTTAAAAGCGATTTACGTGCACAGAATAGCCGTAATGATGACATATTTTCTCGGCGTTTAACGCGTGCTAGTATACCGGGTGTTTTCCTTTAGACGGTCCAAAAATTAAAAAAAAATTGCCTGCGGCTGATAGCCCAATTATAGTTTATGAGCTCAAGCCACTTGGAGGCGGGACTACCGCTGACAAACGTAAGTTTTCGTTCGTTTGCCGTAAACGAATTCGCTCGCAAAGCGAACATTCAATACGTAAGTTGAAAGTATAACGCATATCTCGTGAATAGCTTGCTACGAAAAGAAAGCTGTAATTCGCGCCGTTGTCAAATGGCTCTCAAGTACTTTACGACGATCGCGTTTTCGTGATCTTCCCTATTCTAGTTCATGAGCTCGTATGCTCGTAGAGGCGGACGTTAATTGCACATAACATTGAAATGCTTAACGACTAATATACACAAATTAACTAAGGACGTTTTGAACTAATTACCTTATGGCATTTACCTTATGACAAATTCCAGCGGGTGAGACTGCAAGGCCACGGCACTTGGGACGATTTCTCAGGATGACACCAATTTCGAGATAAAAATTCTCGAAGTTTGCAGAGAAATTAATTGGCGTTCCAGTTACTTTTGTGCTTCAATGCATAAAACGACGTTTTGTTAAGGAAGTAAGTGGAACGACAGTGCATTTTTACCGCGAGTTTGACGGCGTATATCTCGTAAGTGGTGTCATCCACGCAATTCTTTTCAAGTGTATCAGCATTCTTTTCAGTATCAGTATCAGCCGCTAGAATATGTGAATTTGTAGAATAAGGTAATTAGCTAAAAATAATTAGTGAGTTTTTGTTCATTTGACGATTAGGCATTTCGATTTGATTTTACAAGTAACGTCCGCCTCTTCGAGCAGACGAGCTGGACTAGAATTGTGTTATGTGCCACAGGCAATTTTAAAGAAAGTTTTGGACCTTCTCTAACAAGAAGAAGTACCCGGTATATGCTACAGCAATACAAGTCAAGTCCACAGAAACAACCACAATATTATCAGCAACAGCACATGCACTAGCTGTCAACAGCAGTATCAACCATAATGGTATTTACGAGCCCGCGAGCACACGCGAGGTCGTCTGCTATCGTGTTTCCAGACGACTATCCAGCCGTTATATCTTATTTTCTAGAGAGACTTCAGGAAAAGCCCCACAGGATGGGCGTCTCTGTCGGACGCATGAAATAGTAGAACCCACCGTGGTTGCTCAGTGGCTATGGTGTTGGGCTGCTGAGCACGAGGTCGCGGGATCGAATCCCGGCCACGGCGGCCGCATTTCGATGGGGGCGAAATGCGAAAACACCCGTGTGCTTAGATTTAGGTGCACGTTAAAGAACCCCAGGTGGTCAAAATTTCCGGAGTCCTCCACTACGGCGTGCTTCATAATCAGAAAGTGGTTTTGGCACGTAAAACCCCAAATATTATTATTATTATGAAATAGTAGAATAGCTTACGGGATAGCGAATGACAGCGTTACTTTATAGAGCATGTTATATTCTTAACTTGACTCGGAAGATACATTGAAGGTCTGTGTGCTGTGCACCGTGACCCACTTGTTGCGCACGTGGGAATACAGTACGATAGACTTTTAAAGAGAACAACACTCAGTATTCCGCCATCGATTACGGCTGCGTATGGCTCGAAACATTACAGACGATTGTTTTTATGTATCCGTCCCTACTTAATGCATCATATCAGCCATTCTTTCCTTTTACGCTTGAACAAATAATGCAGTCAGGTTGCCTCAGTAGATAGTTGAATGTTCCATATTTGTTTACTTCGCAAGTTTGCCAAACTACGTAAATGATTGCGTGTACAACTTCTAGCCGGTTTCGACGATGAACGTGAACCCACGGAGTCAAGAATCACAGTCAGGTAGTCCCACTTTGCTTCTGGGAGCACGCGTGCAACTTGTTTCAATAGATATTCATTCGCAACATGTTTTCTTTTCAATAGATTTCAATCACCAGTACAAAACGGCGCCGCTAGCACCTTCTTTCGGAAGTCATGCAAAGAATAGTCACTTTAGTAAGGGAATGCGCAAAAAGCAACAACCCTGGGCAGATTACATTAGAAATCCTTTAGTAGCGGCATAGAATCCCACCTCATTATTCTGTACATATGGTGCCAGGTATAACGTTAAGGGACAAGAAAACAGCAGATTGGGTGAGGGAACAAACGCGAGTTAATGATATCTTAGTTGAAATCAAGAAAAAGAAATGGGCATGGGCAGGACACGTAATGAGGAGGGAAGATAACCGATGGTGATTAAGGGTTACGGACTGGATTCCAAGGGAAGGGAAGCGTAGCAGGGGGCGGCATAAAGTTAGGTGGGCGGATGAGATAAAGTTTGCAGGGACGACATGGCCACAATTAGTACATGACCGGGGTTGTTGGAGAAGTATTGGAGAGGCCTTTGCCCTGCAGTGGGCGTAACCAGGCTGATGATGATGATGACGGTGGTGGTCCCAGCATTTAAACTATTAAAACGCTTACTCCGTCTGAATGGGCTGGTGTCTGTCAACAAACCGTGGCAATCTCTTTTACAAGATTTCAATGGAGTATACTCTATTGGCTACGTTGTGAGTCTCTAAAGAGTTCCTTCAGGCTACATAGGAACTCAGCAGGCGCTCTATAGGAAATTAACGTTCGTTTTCGATGGAGCTGGTCTGCTTGTCGGTGGCTCGTGGGCTGCCCCGCCCACGATGCGACAACGCATGTACAATGAAGGCGCCCAATACGAAGGCAGTGCTGTCTGTGTTTCGCAAACTGTTTGCGCAATGAAAGTAAAGTTACCTGCTGCCTGACGGTGACATAGAAGGCTCCGTACTCGAACGTGGGACGAATGAAAAAAAAAAAACATCTCTTATTGGCTGCCGAGTTTCTGTGACATTGACCTTGCCACTGTCAGCCTACCTTGCTTATGATATATGTACGTATATTCAAATACTGCCTTAAAATGAGTAATATAAGCACTATACTGGCACCACTTTGAACGTTGTTCTACGTGTACGATACGTAACAGATTTTAACATATACACATGGTAGCAAAAGGCGTCACCAGTACATGTTTTTTTTTAGAAGGTTATGCGGATTCTGGGGGTTTTACGTGCCAAAACAACGATCTCATTGTGAGGCACGCCGCAGCGGGGGACTCCGGAATTATTTTTTGACCACCTGGGATTCTTTAACGTGCCCCACAATGCATGGGACGTGGGATCTTTCTTGCATTTCGGCCCCCGCGCAAATGCGGCCGCCGGGACCTCGTGCTTAGCAGAGCAACTCCGTACATGCTAAGCCACCGCGAGGGGTAAAAAAAGGTTGATGCGAATAATCTCACCGTTATTTCGAGGGAATGCCCATCGAGCGAGGACAGTGAGATACTTTGTTGACAAATTGGGTTTCGAAGTTCTTTAGAGGGAGTTTTAGTGGTCGATTCATAGGGTTTAATCTAGCAAAGCAACACTGGGGCTATCAATAAATAATGTTTTGTGCTTTTTTACTGAACTTAGTACTTTTGTTTGACTATGTTCTTTATTCGTTCTCCTTTAACACCAATAACTCGAGTTATTACGCTTTTGTGTTGTTCATGTGACGTCTAAACGCAATAGTTGTATTTGTTGTAGCTGTATAGACGTGTAATAGGTGTAAATGCAATAGTTATATCCATTTGTGTGCTTATTCTACTGTATAAAGTTTTTTTTCATGAATTTGGTATACGCCTGCACTGTTAATTTCTTAATTATCATTTTCTTGGAATCTTATTTACACTACAATAACTATATTTGTACCAGATGCCCCCTATGTGATTCCCTCAACAAGAGGGCATCTAGGGGTAACTTGAACAAATAAATAAAAAGAGAAGCAGCATAATAACTATCATTGCATTCATATGCTGTCAGCTCATTGCCAAGTAAGAACTTGTTGCTTTTGAACGAGCGGTTGTCAGTAGCTGAGTCGTCACAAACATTTCACGGAATTCCAATGGAGGACGCCCTTGAAGCAATGCGTTTCTACTGAGTTTCTATAGACTCTATAGGCAGTAAAGTGATGCCCTGCAGAAAGTTGACGCACGTTCTTGTATGGTTCTTACCTCGTCTTGTTGCTTTTGAATGAGCGGTTGTCTATAGCTGAGTCATATCCAAAACATTTTACCAAATACCAATGGAGGAGGCCCTTGAAGCAATGAGTGTCTACTGAGTTTCTATAGACTCTATACGAACTAAAGTGCTGCTCTGCAGAAAGTTGACGTACGTTCTTGTATGGTTCTTACCTCGTCTTGTTGCTTTTGAATGAGCGGTTGTCTATAGCTGAGTCATTTCCCAAACATTTTACCGAATACCAATAGAGGACGCCCTTGAAGCAATGAGTGTCTACTGAGTTTCTATAGACTCTATAGGAACTAAAGTGATCCCCTGCAGAAAGTTGACGTACGTTCTTGTATGGTTCTTACCTCGTCTTGTTGCTTTTGAATGAGCGGTTGTCTATAGCTGAGTCATCCCAAACATTTTACCGAATACCAATGGAGGACGCCCTTGAAGCATTGAGTTTCTACTGAGTTTCTATAGACTCTATACGAACTAAAGTGCTGCCCTGCAGAAAGTTGACGTACGTTCTTGTATGGTTCTTACCTCGTCTCGTTGCTTTTGAATGAGCGGTTGTCTATAGCTGAGTCATCCCAAACATTCTACCGAATACGAATGGAGGACGCCCTTGAAGCAATGAGTTTCTACTGAGTTTCTATAGACTCTATACGAACTAAAGTGCTGCCCTGCAGAAAGTTGACGTACGTTCTTGTATGGTTCTTACCTCGTTATCGGCATCTCGCGCGTAGCCCGTCCCGCTGTTTCTTGCAATAGGAGATGACGAATACAGAGAGAGTGTGTTCTCTGTATTTGGCAAACAGTTTGCGCAACGCGATTAAACCTGCTCACTCTCTAACGATGAGACGGAATGGCGCCATGTGCAAACGTGGGACGAAAAAAGAAAATATATCGACATGGTAGGCGTGTTTCTACGACACGGATCTTGTCGCTATCACCCTACCTTGCGTACAAATTATTCAACGCATGTCTTACGAAACGGCGTCGCTTACATAATATTGACATTGATACGAACTATGCTACCTCTCTTGCACTTTGTTTTGATAACTTATTGAGTGCCGAAAAAAACAATCCTAATGGGCTTTCTACAACCAACTACTTTACTTTCAGCTTTTTATAAAAAAGCACGTGTTGCATTCAAGAGGTTTGTTAAAGAAACTAGGGATCTAGAAGAGATACTATCTACATAAATAAAGTCAACGGACAGCCGTATAGAGCCAGGGGGATCTTGAACAACGTGAACGTAGCTTTTTGTGTGATCAGTACCCAAGGCTGCTTGATGTTAATTACATTAGTGGATAAGTAGCTTTCTTATTGTAGAACGTGCAAAAAAAAACTGATTTTGAACAACCACCGTGAAATTCGAAAATGCGAGCTGAAAATGCGCTTCTATGTTCTCAGGCGGTTGGAACTCTATCAGCAACTTACTTACTTACTTACTTACTTACTTACTTACTTACTTACTTACTTACTTACTTACTTACTTACTTACTTACTTACTTACTTACTTACTTTCCGAGGTCTTCAGTATACCTCCTTTAGGTAATGTCTTGGATGTTATGGCGAATAACTTCATTAACTATTCCAACTCGGAAGCTTGTGATGAGCTAGATTATGAAATGTTTTGGATTTACAAGACAACTGTGACTGACTAGGTGGAACATTATTGCAGAACATATTTCTATTCGTTTCCGGTTTACGTTAGTGAGTACGCCTTGCGCATTACAAAGCAAGCCCTAAATTCGAGCGAAGACATTGAACTCCGAGGCAGTTATGAGGGAAGTTACGCCTTGCCGAACCACTTTATAACCTCAACGCGTTTGAAAAATGCTAGGTCAATCAGTATAGAAAATAATTAAAACCTGTCTGCATTAGATTATCAATGCAGGCTGTTACTCGGCAAGCTTGCTTACAAACCGCAGAGCACCGGTACAAAAATCCGTCAGACGTTACACGTAAAGTTTCATGATTAAAAAAAAAAGGAATCTGGACATTCGCGAGATCGAGAAATTTGTTACATCGGGAGATTTGCAAAATCGAGCTTCAACATTGATTTTATCACAGCTGCGCGCGTTTACATTACGCCTGTCTGCCGAATCTTGCGTTCAGAAAAAAAAGTATCATTGGAATAACTTAAAGAAATTCTTGAAATTCTCTGTAACGAGAAATTCGCAAAGGCAGGGGAGTTCGTGAAATCATGTTGCAAAATCAGTTGTGATTCATCCACGCGTGTATATGACCCCCTTAAATCTCCGCCTAAGTTACGGTGACCAGAAGCCACCGGATTCGCGAGAGTGAAAAATCCAGGACTTTCTCTGGAAAAAAAATAAAAATAAATATCCATGAAGTCGATACATCAGTAAAAATAAACTTCCGTCAGTAACCAGTCTGTTACGTTGTTACTTTTGCTGGATGGACCTAACTGAGCGATCTTATAGAGCTTTAAAGCTGGTTAACAAGAGTGATATATTACTCTGAGGGATCCCATATCGATGAAGCATATTCCGAAATGGGGCCCAATATTGGTGGTTTATTTTCTTTGGTGCCACGACTTATTTGTATATTTTCTTTACTGCTATAAACTAAAAAGTGGGCCGACAAGTGGGCAGATCTGAATTACCGTTAGCTATTCGTCTGGCGGGCAGATTTGTGGACGTAAATACGTTGTTAGGAAATGGAACTTGTTCTCCCAGCCCCGTACATACAGGATATTGTCTCATTGTGGTAACGGTGAAGAACGATCGACGCCGTGTGCAAACTGTGAGTTATGAATTTAACTCTTTATTGGACGCACTTTGTGTCTAGCACAACACAAGTTAACACTCAAGCACAATGATAGCGGCGATCATTGTCATCGATCGTCGAGAATCCGATTTGGCGCAGGCCACGTACGTATCATCATTATTCGTCGAAGGCTCCAGCGTATTTCGCTGGGAGTCAGCGTGCCTTCCAGAAAGTGCAGCACAATTTCGGGTCGCGCGTACAATCTGATTGCACAAAGTTCGGTGACAACACACAACCTGGATTGCAGAACCAGCCATAACGTTCGAGAAGCTTCCGACACAGAAAGGCGCGTCTAGCTATACCGCCGAGCGATAACTCTTAACATTTGTAAGCCGCTTAAAACGTGGTCGCCGGTGTAGAAGACGTAAACAAGTGTCAATGCGTATGGCGGCGTCTCCCGAAACCGGGCAAGGCCACCTACCCGGAGGCGCCGGATCGATAACAAGGAGCCCCGCGTTGTAATAGGTCTATCGATGCACGTTCCGCGAGCTCGTCCATTCAAGCGCATTTCCTGTGCTATTATTTGTCGCGAGCTTTGTGGCGGGACGCCGCGGTGTACCTACCACTTCCGCCCCGCGTGGAACGTTGCTGCTCCTCTCGTACCATACATCCGCTCCGGCAACGGTGACTAAGCTTGTTCCGTTACGCACTGGCTGTCGGCGCTGCAATCGTGCTTCAATGGCTTCGAACCAATGGCGACGCGCATAGCGCAACAGCGGAAGGCACCCTTCACGTCACTGTCAAACGTGATCGCAACAAACCTCGATCGAGCCCGTCTGCAGTGACTACATACAATTTTATGTTTTTTTTAATTAAAGGGACACCATTGGCAAAAGATTAAGTCGAGCTAGGTTGAAAGATTAGTCTTCGTAATCGAGAGAAGAAAAGAATGACGTAAATAGAAAATCGAAGTGGCGCCATCTGTTGTCGACTATGGTATACCTTTTGCGTGTGGCGTCAGTGCACCTCTGACGCAGAGAGAGCGTGGCGTCGCTTTTCTCAGCTTACAACAGCCGAGGCGATAACGTGTGGCAGCTGACCATGCATACAGCCAGCCGCGAAGGATCACGTGACCACAACCGGTAACCCTGTACCCAAAGCAGAGCCGCAGAGCGATTCGCGCGAGGTGAACACTGGTGCACCCGCCTAGCATAGTACGCTTCGTATGCAGAGATAAGCAAATAGCCTACAAAATACGTCACAAGGGCATGAAGGCCGGTCTCGTGGAGACAATTACACCGTTTTGGCGCGGGTGGTTCAAGTTTGGGAGCATGAAGCGGAAAACTTCGAGGGCAATTTCCTAGGCGAGAAGTTCATATACTGACACACAGAAAACGGTGATAGACTTCTAGACAGATACTATGATGAGCTAACTCGACTTAATACCTTTTTTTCTTTGGTGTCCCTTTTAAGTACCTCGCAGATCCCAAGTATAGGGTAAGGGGGGTGGGGGATTCTTTAAAGGTAAACGCGCAGTAATAATGAGTGGAACGCTTATATATGAAAACGGAAATATTGAAAGTGCAGCATTACCAATTAAACGAAAAAAAAGCACACAAATAGAATGTGCCAATAAAGTACAGTTAGCATCAATGCAATGAATGTACAATATAGATGTAAGATCAGGAAATCAGCAGGATGTGTCAGCATCGAACTTCTGTATTCAGCGCTCGAGAAACGGGCAGCCTTACGCAGACGCGTAAATGGTGGTGATAAAGATAAACCAGCCTGCGACAAAAGAAAAGAAAAGAAAAAAAGCACAGGAATCATTTTATGTGTGTGTGAGAGAGAGAGAGTGAGAGAGAAAGAAAGAGCGGAAAGACAGGGAGGTTAACCAGAAGCGAATGTCCGGTTTGATACCCTGCACGTAGGTTGGAGGGCAATGGGGTTGGAAAGAAGGTAGGAGGAGAACAGAGAGAGAAAAAAAGAAAAGAACTGCTACAGGCGTTAAACAGATTCCGGTAGATAGCAAAAAACGCTACAATGCTCCAACAGTCATCCGATATGATTGAGTCACTTCTTCTATAACGTTGTACAGACTATGTCTCTCCGGGACATAGGGCAATCGTCGAACTTTCTGATCACGGCAGTGAAGGTGGGTGGAAGCAGGTAAGGCTATATGGATCCGTTCATACATTGAGTGCCTCGAGCTGTGCTGGGCAGTTAGGGATGACAAATAGAAGATACCCAGTGGCTATATTTACCGTTCTGATGCGGGGCACGAAGTGGCCCGTTCCACTGCCAGCCGACGCGGCCGCATCCCTGTGAGGTTGGCACTTGATGCAAAAAAAGAAAATAAAAGGCTCGTGCACTCATAGACTTGGGTGCGCGTTCGAAGAATCCCAGGTGATCGAAATTTGTCCAGGAGCGCCTCTCCGCTCAGCGGCTAATTTTTGCACAGCCGTGAACACAGATGAACGGAACGTCAATTCATCGATCGGAAGACGTTTTTTTTCTCTCTCTTCTCAAAACTAGTAGTAAGCAGAGGATTTCCGCTAAATGACACACACACACACACAAACACACACACACACACACACACACACACACACACACACACACACTCACACACACACACACACACACACACACACACACACACACACACACACACACACACACACACACACACGTGAATAACAAGAAATATCATTAGTCAAACTTCCTTAGTTAACAATTGGATAAACGTGCACAGATGCGTCATTTTTCTCCAATTAAGAAAATAAATAAATTAACGATTTAGTTTTGATTTCACGATAATGTCCGCCTCTTCAAGCACTTCGGCTGATATGATAGGACGGGGCTATCTGCGACGGATCTTTCTTTTTTTTTACAATAAAGCTTGTTGCAGCTAAAGAAACATCACCTGGTCTATGGCCTTGTCTGGCCTAAACATTTCGAAGCGAGGGAGATACAGCGAGGGAGCAAGTTACTCGTCGTACAAACAGCTGACACGCGATCGAAACCGGTTGCATTTGCAGACTACTTGTAGTATGTGCATGGATGGATGGATGGATGGATGGATGCATGGATGGATGGATGGATGGATGGATGCGTGCGCGTAGCCCGCAGCGCCGCCTATCTGCAGATGTGGTTTCACGACGTCGCCGGCGACACTGACATTGCGTGTGGGAGGCTCGAGTGCGGAACAGAGAAGTGGTTCGGTGCGAAAAGGCGCTGTCTTCTGTAGCCCTTGAGGGAGCACTGGCCAGCCCAACTGCCTTCGTATGATGAGAGAGGGAGAGAGAGAAAACTGATCAGCAAATTGTACCGATTTGTGTTAAATTTTATACTCTTTACCGTTCCTCCAGTGTTTTAATCGAAATAAGGCACCGCCACTTATTTCGCATATGAAGGGTTTCTCTCTGCTAAGTAAACGCAATATGATCGAACGTACTGTACATGCAGCTATGTACTTATAGATAAAATAAACTACAGAAGAAATGTTTAGGACGCCGACAAAGCTACAAACTGTTCAGTGGCGTCAGTATCTTTGCTGCTGTCGATATATACGTGTTTCCATCCACTATTAAACAGAAATGGAGTTTTGAAGGTTCATTTAGACGTGTATAGTTTCGCATTCGATTTCTAAGCCTCGTCACGTGAGATATTATTCTTCACGTGCGCATTTTGTGGGCGATGTGCGTAGGAATTCGAACAATTTTGACATATTCTAAATTGTTCCAGCAGCATTATTAAAATTATTATTAGTAGTAGCGACAGCGCTATTAGTAGCCGCAGTCCACTGTAAAATAAGTCAACCCTTAGAGTGAATGAGAGTGTAAATCGGTCTGCAACTTCCATCCTTACACTCAAGGGTGTAAAATGCGACTTATAGACACATTTACATTCTTAAGGGTGAAAGTTTACTGGTATAATGGTGTAAATTATTCCATACTGTAGTAGTAGTAGTAGTATTAGCAGCAGCACCAGTAGTAGTAGTAGTAGAAGTAGTAGTAGTATTTGTTGTTGTCGTTCATGTTAATAGCCGCATCAGTAGAGAGAGAGAAGGGAGGAAGGAAAGGCACGGAGGTTCACGAGACTGAGTCCAGTTTGTTACCCTACACGTGGGGAGGGGGAGCGAAAGAGAGAGAGAGAAAGACATGAGTGTATCGCATTTTCACATGCACTAAAAGTTAGGTGAAGGACGTCTACAGCCGGGCACTCAAGTCTGTTGCCTTGAGGCAGTGAAGAAGGGCTCGAAATGCTTTCTGGGCTACTGAACTGTAAGGCCACTCTCCCAAGATATTTGCTTCTGTAAATGGCCTATCATCCAGAGCCGCAGCAGTAATTGCACGCATGATTGTCTCAAAGTGGAATGTTAGTCTCGATGCAAAGGCCAACGTCTCGCCAAAAAGTTCGCCGTTGTCCGTCGGAACGTCGCCGCGAAACGCTCGACTTTCGCGAGTGCTTATCGCCCCCCCCCCCCAAAAAAAAAAAGAGAGAACGAAAGCCTAACATTTCGCAATGCCGAGCCGTTCCCGTACACGCTTGCTTGATTTGCCGTTTGTCTTGCCTGAAATATCGCCGGCGCACCCGACTTATTCGCTGTTCTTTCTTTTCTTTTCTTTTCATTTGCTTCTTCCGGTCTACATCCGCGAAACAGGTGCAAAGTCCGTAACAGCCAACCGAGCGTGGCACCTCCGCGTCACGGTAGAAGAGCACTTGGCACTACGTGTGCGGTGGTACCGTACTTACCTTCATACAAGAAAATCCCACCTTCTTTTTTCCGGCAATCTTTAGAAATCCATTGGGACTAAAGTTCACTCTGGTCGGATTGATTATTACTGCGCACTACACACTATGTACTGAAGCAGTCTTGGCAATACTGCAGGGCTGGTAAGTGTCTCATTTTCTTGTTCACAGCCTTTGAATATCGTTTAAGAGGGCGAAACGTGGAATTTGTGGTGAACAGATACGACAAATATACCAGCCCGTTCCGCGCAAGGGTTTTTTTTTTTTTAAAGCACGCTGCGCGGCAACCCGCGGCTACCTACGAATCCCGGATGTCACACTCAGGATCCGCGCTGGTTTTCGTCGTTCTGGTTTCTACGTCATTTCCGGTGATCGGTATAATGATCGGCAATTTCTTCAGTTTCGGTATCGAAAACGTGCATTTTTGCGAGCTTCCTCGTGACACAGCGAGTCATATTTTAGATGTACGTTTTGGAGGGAGGTTGTTCTGTACATAAGCTTCCTGAAATTAGGCTTTTTCACGTGGTCCAAAGTTTCGCGGCAGTTGACTTTTAATACAAAAAGAACGAGTGAGGGAGGGATGGGGAAATAGTGCCTCTTTAATGTACATTCTATAAAGTTGTTTGTTGGAGGGAACCTGTTTCGCCATGTGACGAAAATTTTGGCTTGTCCGAATTTTCTTCCGTTTACAGAATACCGGAAAACACGTTTGTGATGGTGATCATGGTATCAACTCACATCATCTTCGAAACAGCGGCGACAAATAGTCGCCTAGCTTGCTTGAGCTGCCGTTCTAGAGCTGGCATTACTATGTTGTTTGTAGTCTCGAATTTTGACCCTTTCTCTTTGGTATTTTATGTCTCTATTAAAACCTCTGTCTTTATGCTGTACAGTTATCTAGGCCTTTAACGACCCCGGCTCTCTGAATATTCTTCCGTGTTCTTTTTTTTTTTTTGCACGACAGTCTCAACGTCAGTTTCTTATCTCAACCGTCTGAGCAGTTTGATGCTTCCGCCCGCTCTCATTTCTAGCTTTTCTGAAATGTGGGCGTTTCCTACGGTTTTTCTTTTGTTTACTGGGAGAATATCTTTGAAATACGTTATGATATGTGCCGAGTCCTCTTCAGACTACTGCTGCAGTGGACGCATGACTCATCCCGTTGCGAACATTTGCTCATGTATGTTCAGGCAGCGAGGATCGGGCCTCAAATGGAAAGGCACGCGGCTGCAGTCGCGCTGTTAACGACATCTCGTGTATCGTACGTGGCCCCCGAGATCCCGCGAAGCCCGTACACACCACTCGCATCTTGGAGGCAACGTCTCCGGACCCTTTGTTTGACCGCAACGCGTTTGAAAAGCTTTTTGTGCGGCGTGGGTGCACGTTCAAAGGAAAAAAAAAACAAAGATAAGTTTTTATACGTCAAATTATTGTTCTTTCCGACGCATTCGTACCAGCAGCTAAGTAGAGCACGGTTGTTGCGGTACTTAGTTTTGTGTGCTCTAGCTAACTCACTCACTCACCGAAACACCGGAGAGTGAGTGAGTGTGAGTGAGTGTGAGTGAGTGTGAGTGAGTGAGTAAGTGAGTGAGTGAGTGAGTGAGTGAGTGAGTGAGTGAGTGAGTGAGTGAGTGAGTGAGTGAGTGAGTGAGTGAGACAAGGTGTAATGCTCAGCGTCACTGCAGCGTGTCTCCGGTGTTTCGGTGATCCCTAAACGGCAGCAGTTAACGGACAGAATAGAACTCTCTAATATTGTATGAGAAGGGGAGAGTGTGTGACGCTGACAAGAAAAGCTGGGTTAAAACAAGTTTCGAAGACGTCTCGGCTTGCATAATTAATTGCCAGGAATCGGTGACAGGGTATACGGGGGCTCGCGTGGTGAACTACCTCTTTACTATTTTGCATACACACTATCAGGACACTTTGCGCGTGACGGCTTAAGCTGCAAGTTTGTATTTTTCCATATAAAATAATTCGTATCTGCAAAATAAGTTATTGGCAATCAATTGTCTTTACGATGGCGTACTGGCTTTAGCATAACGTCGAAGAAAGAAGCGACAAGGCAGTTCCCAGAAAACTCTATTGCCAGCCTTCCATTCCTCGCGTACGTATCCCGTCATATATCGTCGTATTCCACAGCTTGCCTGGTGGCTAGTGCGCCCTATCTGAATTGCTAAAAAAAAGGGGGCAAGTGTGTCTTAATTCGACGGTGCTCAAAACAGCAGCGATTTCATCGTCATCTAGGCAGCTCGCGGAGAAACCAGTCCCAGATTTTACTCGATAAAACTGACTATCTTTCTGCCGAAACCCCGCAGGCGAGTATACGAGAATGCCAACTATAGCATCCGGTATGCCGCCTAAATGCGAGTAAATGCGGTACGCGGCGCAGAATTAACCATGTCGCTCACGTCTCCTTCCGACGGTCCGCGTGATGTGCGACACCGCGCGCAGAAGCGCGTCAGGGGGCCTTTTTTTTTCTTGCTGTCACGACCAATCCTAAGCATTTATTTTCATTTTTTTTTGCGGAGTTTACGTAATGCCTTCATATACGTCTCCGCGCGCATGTGGGTGCGTGCCTTCTACTCCTCTTATCTCGTTTGCCGGCTGTATATCTTTCTCGGTTACGACTACATTTTGCTTCTTACTATCATATTTTTTTGCGTGTGTATTCTTTTAATCTCCGCGCAGCCTCTTTGCGCTTTGGCATGTCGTGACCTCGTTATCGCTATACCAGCCTCGGCGAGGTATTTACTTACGCCCTTGCCAGGGCTCGAGTAGCATCTTTGCCGGTTCGGAAATGAGAGGAACTCTTTTTCCCGGAAAGTTTGAGGCACGCGAGGCAGCTTATGGCAGGCGACTTCTCTACTCGTATTAAGTGCGCGTGCATTTGAATGAGATGGAACTGGAATGGAGGCAGGAAGGATGTGGAAGGCGTAGTAGATTAAGCTCGTCGCTGCGGCACACTATGAGCCTAACGTTAGGGAGCTCTTACAGCCGGGTTATTTTAACACTGAGTGGGCAATTTTTTTTTTTTTCAGTGCGTGACATAAGACTTGCTTGAAGGAGCAGACTAGGGAGTTTTAGCTCGCCGTCTGGGGATGTATCGCGCGCCGCGGTTTGCTCCTGGTCAGAATAACCTTGGAATAAAGGCATACCTTGGTAACATAGGAGGTATATTCTGAAGGTGGGCGGAATATGACTTTCAGAAGGCATTAAGGACAATCGAGAGTTTTCGATCGCCGTCCATACTGTGTTCATCAGCCACAGTGAAGCAATATGTGTATGCGGTGCCGCGCGCATGTATACTTGCGTCTCTGACGGTGCAAGGAGGGGCGAGGATTTCCTTCGGGAAAGTTTAAGATACGCGAGACAGCCTATGAGCTTCGCTATACTTGAATTTAAGTGCCCGCGATCATGAATGGTTCAGAAGTGGAAAGGGGGAGGGTGTCGAAGGGATATATATATATATAATGTTGGTCTTAGCAGTGCTCGGCACAAGGAGCCTAACGTTAGAGACCATGTATTTGCAGCCGCGTTATTTGACAGTGCATTAGCATACGCCGTTTTAGCAGTGGGCGACGTAAGATTTGTGGAGCAGGCTGGATTAGCGAGCTTTAGCTTGCCGTTCGGGATATCGCAAGACACCCCTTACTTCTGATGAGAATAGCCTTCGAGGAAAAATACCTTGGCAATAAAGTGTACGGCCTGATCGATAAAGTATATACTCAGAGTTTGAAGGAAAATAGAGAGTTTTCGGTCGCCGCCCGCTTCATAGCCACCAGCCACAGTGAAGTATTTACTTAGGCATTTAGTGGGAATCAGTGGGCATGCATCGATGCGGGGGATAAAATGAGAGGCGTTGTCTTCCCGGAAAGCTTGGGGCACAGGAGACAGCTTACCAGGGAGCTTGTACATCTAAATTACGTGTGTGTTCGGCAAAATGGGGTACGACTTGCATGGGGTCTGAAAGAACGTTGAAAGCATAGTAAATTAAGCTAGTCGCAGATATCTCTCAAAATTGGAGAGATATCACCGACGCGTTAGTCGGCATTGCAGATTTTTGTGTTAATATAGTCAGCACTTCACAAACGACACGGGTGAATGAGCAACCTAGAGAGTTTTAGCTCGCCGTCCGTATATGCCACGGTACACCTTGCTACATTGACGAGATAAAAAAACATTATAGAGGAGATGTACCTCCACAGCTCAACGGGGTTCTTCCTGCGCAGGAGTTGCAAAGAATAACAAGAACAAAATTGTTGCTGGCTACAATATTAATAAAGCTACTTCATTTTCACAAGATTTCGCTGAATATACAGCATGATTTTACAAGGGTTGCAACTCGAGTTGCGGCTGCACGCGAAGCACGAGTAACACGATCGTCGTCTGCTGCAACAGCGACCGACAAAAGCAACATTCGCCCGCTAGGGGATCCGTCGGCGCTGGTGTCGCGAGCGATGTGTTCGACGGCATGAATTATATTTATCTGGTGCCACGAACACAGAGAAATCGTTGTCCTCATGCGTAGGGCTGATGCAAAGCACTTTCTCAGGCGGCCGGCTTAACTGTCCCGTGGTGACCTTACCACATTTAGACGCATGCACATGTAGACGGCGCCGGAGGAAATCCCCGGCGGAGTGAACGGCGTGCGCTTAAACCAGCCGACCATACAGACGCGCTGTACACGAATCTTGAGCAACTACGGTCGCCTACGGTCTAGTGAATTGTGCAAGCCCAATTTTCCCCGTCGGCTTATCTGCTGGTTAGGGCTTCGCGCAACATTATAACCAGATGAAGATCCAGAGCCAGTGACTGTCGAAAACAGCCAAATTGGCGTTTAAAGATGCATAGGCATTAGGTGAAAGCCATATGACTCGTAATGAGGGTCAGCGTCAACTTCGTTCGACACATTTTATTCCGGCTATTGCAAAGTCAATTGTTTCGTGGAAATGCATGTATAATGCAAAGATGCCAACTCTTTGAAATATGTTAAACGTTTTGAATCAAGTGCTAGCTTATTAGCACAGATACAATAAAGGACCCGCTGTTATATGACACGCGAAATTCGTTGACACTGTAGGCCATGCATGGGTGAGGAGGAAAAGCAAAGGTATGCTAAGGCATTGCTGAAACAATAAAAAGAATTACATTGTGAAGCTTTTATGCGCCAAAACCACGATGATTTGCACTACCAGGCACGCCGTAGTGTGCAGCTCCAGATTGTGTTTGTCACCTGGTGTTCTTTAGCGTTCACGCAATGCACAGTGCATACTGCACAATCGTTTTTGCATTTCGCATCTACTGGAATGCGGCGACTGTGACTCAAATCGATCTCTCTCTCTCTCCCTCTCTCTCCCTCTCTCACACACACACACAAACACACACACACACACACGAAGTGGCGAATTTCTTTTGTATGATTATTCAGTAACGTGTAGTGCAAACTAGTAATACACGCTGCAATCAAACACTGAAAATTAGATAAGGCATCTAGGGAGTACACGTGCACAGGGTGCTGCTCATTGGGCAAACACCGTTTACAGCGATAGCTGACGTAGAACTATTTTTCACCAACCCTTATTATAAACAGGGAGTTAAGACATGGACCAGTTATGACACTCAGGTAAATTGTTGCCTGCCGATGAACGAGCGGTAATGTATGACGTGGCGAAAAGCAAACCAGCGCCACCTGTATAAACTACAAAGGCAGCGCTAGGGCTTATACATTTAATGTTTCTTTTCTAAATGTATAGATTAAATAGCAGCTGCTCTACAATACACTGCCCTGGGATCATCGGAAAGTAGAAATTTAATTGGAGCCATTTTTATTACTCAATAAATATCATCATCATCCGCCCATTGAAGCACACAGTAATCTCTCAAGAGATTTGCAAGTTGACTTGTCCTGCGTAAGCCAAATCCACCGTAAGACCACAAATTTCCTAATCTCATCACAATTCTTGGCTGGGTTATCCTACCCTTGGCAACCATTTTTGCTACTTTACCAGATGACTCGTTATCCGCTTCACGTCTCACGCGACTTGTCCTTCCCTCTAGAATACTGTGCACCTACGTGGAGTTTCTGTCCGCTTTCTGTGTCTCAAGGTTACACGCATCATTTCTCGTTCCATATATCGCTCGCAGCGCTCTCCTTAGCTTTCTTTCGTATTTGTTATCCGTTACATTCTGGCATCTCTGTCATGTTCTTAAATACTATACTCAGTAAACTAAGAGCTTTCTTGGTTAAAGAGTGTAGAAACGTGCGCATTAGTGCAGGGCCGATCATAGCCAACTAGCCTCGTGCGTTCGAGCTTTATTACAGCGATAGCTTTTGTGGGGTCGGTCTTCCCTTGTCCTTTGAAGGGATACGTTGGCGTCGTTGATGGTAATACCCAGGCTGCAGATGTTTCGCAAGGTTTTGCAGATTGATCACAAGCTCCCCACGTATCTACTAGGACACACAGGAGGACATTACCGACAGTGTGCCGTGGCTGTCGCTGTGGCTGCTTTGTAGATTGGTACAGGACTGCGAAGGTTTCAACTGCTTGTGCTGTTAGGGCCGGTGACCTTGTCACGTATTTACTGCAGTATACATAAAGAATTGATAAGGTGTCGCAGCTATCGCTGTAAGCATATGTTATGCATTGGCACAGAACTGTGTGGGATTTAACTGCTTAGTACTGGTGTGGTGCTTTGTAAGCTGACCGCACGTTTTCGGCGATACACGTGAGGATACAAAAAAAGGTTCAGTGGGGTGCCGCAGCTTTCACTGTAGATTATATCTGCATTAGCACAGGACAGCGTGGGTTTTCACTGTTTGTGCTGATATGACCTGTAAGCTCATAACACGTTTATTATGATGTATACATAAACAAAGTTCCAGTGGGTTGGCGCAGCTATCGCTGTATATGCGTTGCTCATTGACACAGGACTGTGTGGTTTGTAATCGCTTGTATTCCCGATGTGGCCTATAAGCTAATCACACATTTATTACATGAGTAAACAACGTTACGATACGATAACGCAGCTAACACTCCGACTAAGTTGTGCACTGGCACGCGACTAGGTGATTTTTGGCTGCTTGTGGTGATACGGCCTGTCAACTAACTAAATATTCACTGTAGTTTATATTTTACATGGACACACATAAAATAAATTAACAATTGAAGCTCGAGAACAAGTTAAGGACCGCACAAGGAGCGATGGAACGAGAAATGTTAGGCATAACGTTAAGAAACCGGCAAATAGCGGTGTGGATCGGAGAGCAAAGGGGACATAGCCGACATTCTAGTTGACATCAAGAAAAAAAAAAGTGGAGCTGGGAAGGCCATATATGTAATGCGTAGGGCAGACGAACCGTGGGCAATTAAAGTTAAAAAGTGGGTGCCAAGGGAAAGGAAGCGCAATCGATGATGGCGGAAAATTACTGGGGCTGATGAAATTAGTAAAGTTGCAGGCGGAAGTTGGAATCAGCTAGCGCAAGACAGACAAAATCAGAGATCGCAGGGAGAGGCCTCCGTCCTGCAGTGGGCATCAAAATAAGATGATGATGATGATGATGATTACATAACGGTCCAATAGCGTGCCGCAGATACCGCTGTGACTAAGCTGTGAATTGGCACAGGACTTTGTGGCTTTCGGCTGCTTGTGCTGGCCATGACCTGTAAGCTCATCACATGTTTGCTAGAGCGTACGCGAAGATACATAAAGATCCGAAAGGATGCTGCGGCTGCTATGGTTGTTACTAACTACATGCGTTGTGCATCGACTCACTGCTCTGGTATGGACCTGTTCACAGCCTTGAACTTTGCCATCTAAAATCTAAAAACATGTAAGAGGCCCATAATTTGCTTAAGGCACAGGTACACAAGTAGCGCACCTTACCCGACCAACCTCGCAGCGAATTCAGGCCGGCTTTGTCGAAAGAGCGGCTGCATAGCGTCAACACAATGAAGAAAACAAAATCAAGGTCAACGGATCGGAGTGCGCTGGGTAAAAAGCGTTGTTGCGCGTTACGTGACGCCGAGCCGGGGAAAAGAAGAAAAGAAGGGAACAAGATAAAGCGGAATCAAAAAGGAAAATAAGTTTACGTAGAATAAAAAACAATAATGAAGGGGGAAAAAAAGAAGAAATAAAATAGGATGTCCTGGGACTCGTTTACTGCGCAAAGAAGGCAAAAGGCCAAGTGCACCAGCGCGGGAAGTATAATAAAACAGCCGCAGCAATGGCGGAGTCAGCGTTGCGTGTCGTAGTACGTCGTCTGCTTCTGCAGCGCTCGAGGTTCCGTTGCAGACGGATCCGCTGACTCAAAGCCGGCCAGCGAGCCGAAGCAAAAGCCACTGCGCGGCTCGTCCGGCGGATCACGCATTATGCATACCGCCACGAAATTTAGGGCGCGAACGCATCTTTTGCGTGCGGGGGAATTTTGTTTTCCCTTGCGGTCAGCGTACCGTTACGTGGGTGAAAAAAAAGGGGGGCGCGTGTAACGCACGTAACAAACGCGACCGCTATATATGCGCGGGTCGAGTACGGCTCGTAGGCAGCTGCGCGTAGAGATACAGGTTGAGTGGGAGGCTATGTGCATGGAAAAAAAAAAGAGCCGTCTGCAAGGCCGGTGCTGTGGTTCGTCGTCTGCTTGCTAAACCGTGTTGCAGACGAATACGCGCACAAAGGGGGCCAGCCGAAGCCAAACGCTAAGGAGGGGTTACTTGAAGGTCAAGTGCAAGAGAATTTGGCACCGCGTAAGATGGTTAGTTTCAGACAGCTTAGACAAAGAGGAGCCTCCTTGCAAAATTCTACGTTTTGAAATAAGAGTGGGTGAGGCAGAAAAGTCTGGCCGGAACGGCCGCTTTCGATACCAAAACCGAAAAAAAAAAACGTCGCAAGTGTAGCCTCGTTGAAAGTGACGCGTGGTCCTGAACGTGCCTCCACATCGATGGCCTCCGAGATCAGGGGGCATCAGCGGCTGCACGCGGAGCGTTGACAAACCTCGGAGGCGATGAGCTGGGACTTACGTCATATCCGCTAAGAAACAGAGTTAGCTTGGGTGCTATTTAAAGGCTGCCAATAAGAAAATGCGGCAATTACCAGCAACGCAGCTTTACCACGATTGTCGCGATATAATACACTAAACTATAACCAATTTAGGCAAAGTCAAATTTTGTTAATGCTAATTGGCCGAATCTGTCACGAAATATAAAATGTGTCCCGATGTTTTTTACTTATTTATGTAGCTGTAGTCTTCCTAATCGCTCAGTACCTCGGCAGCGCCACAAACAATAAATTACCACAGCTTTTATACGACCCGTTCAACAAGCGCGCCAAAATGGAGCGCGGCTTGTGGCTTTGAAGAGGAGACTGCTCACGTCACCTGTAGCGGAGGTGGTGGTCACATGATATAACAAACGACTAAGTTGTGAGCTAGTCAGCCCAGCGCAGTGGTTGAAGGCCATAGAATGACCGAGTCGCCTGGAAACACAGGGGGATCCTTGTTCGTCTTTTGTGCGTATACTCGAGTTCTGAACGAGTTCACCTTTCGACAGCGCGGTTATACAGGGTGTAGCCGTAGCCATAGCTGTATATGGCTACGGTCCAATGCATTCTTGTTCTGCGTGAACAAAAACTATCATCAATCAATGGGTCATACCCCCGTAAGCATTCATGCTACCGTAAGCAAGCAAAATATGCAATGGCTCATAGATCTGTAAGGCAGAGCCTACAAGCACTCAGCAAAATGAGGCGAATGGTACTTAAATTCTTTACAATCACGCATACAACATACCGAAGAGCATGTCGAAAACTATCCACATCAGTGGCTCATACCCCCTGAGCAATGGCTCATATCCCCTGAGCAATGGCTCATACCCCCTGAGCAATGGCTCATACCCCCGTGAGCAATGGCTCATACCCCCGTGAGCAATGGCTAATACCCCCGTAAGCAAACAAGAAATGCAATGACTCACAGTCCCGTAAGGTTCATGGCTACTGACTTTTCGTGAGTTAGTTGCGATGACACTACCCCAATTGTCGCTGCCGGTGATTTTAATGTGGATGTTTCGGTACCGAAAAGGGAGCGGTTTACGCGTTCCATGTTGCACACACATCCCTTGCGATGCCACACCGATCCGACCTAACGGACTACCCAGCGGCGTATGCGCATCGATTTAAGATTATCAAAGAACGTGATTGCAACTGCGAGTGAAATAATGACCACTGATCAAGACAATAAGTGAGTGTGCGCCCCTTTCGTCACGATTACCACCCATCAAGGCAATAAATGAGTTCGTACCTTTGTAAAAAACTTATGTGTTGCCTCCGTGTCGTGTGCTAAACAGCTTCGATGGTCAACCACCTTCACAGAGTGCAATGGCTCATGATTTATTTCTTTTTTTATCGTTAACATAATTTATTAGAATCCCCCGTCGCATGCACCCCAATTTCGCTTATCGAGCTAGATTGCTCTCAGAAGCGGACATAATTTTCACAAGAAATAAAACTGAATATTTGACTAATTAACGAAGTTTCACTAACCTTCAGCAGAATTATTTTACGACACATATTGCAATTTGTGAAATGTAGCCGGTGACTTCGAAAGTCATATTCACTTGGAACGAATTCTGAGGATGAAACCAGTTTCTATACATATGCGATGCTGGTGCTGAAGTAATTTTCGTGCTTCAAGGCATATATAAAGACGTTTTTGTTGAAAAAGTGGGACGGTGTATATTCACAGCAAGTTTAACGAGATTTACCTCGCATAACTGGTTCAAGTTTCAAAGTTCGCTTCAAGTGGATGTTCCTTGTGGAACCACTGACTTCAATTTGCGTAGTGAAATATGCGCACTGAAGTAATTAGTTTAGAAGTTGATTGTTAGAGTTTCATTAATGAACAAATTATACGTTTTCATTACCAGTGTAAATAATGTCTGCCTCTTCAAGTAATTCAGCTCAGTGAGTAGGTTCGCGTGCTACACGCCATAGGCAATTTTCAAAACGAATGTTAAAGTTAAAAAACACACACACACCCCCACATAGTATCTTCTTTTGCATGAACTCGACGCAAGTGGGTCGAGTCAGAAGTCGAGCTTATCGAGTCGGACCCGACCGCGTTTACATGGCACTTGTCAAGCGAGTTGACTGAACTCGACTCAACTCGCTTAGCGTTTACGCGAACCCGCTGAATGGTTTTCGGTCCGATCCAAGCAGACTCGACCCGGTATTAGTGGGTCCACCTAAGCGTATAGAACTAGCCTGTGTGTACGCGTCACTGCAGGTGTCTAGTACCACGAGTTGGCCGCATCAGGTTTCGGTGACGTCAGTGGTCTCCCTTTCCACGTCCGAAGGCGCACTACACTTGGCGAGCGCTTGAAGTGGTCGCACTAAAAAGGCAACGAAGTTAATTATTTGTTGCGCTTTCGAGTAACTGATGCCTCGTAACGTAGTTACCAGGTCGACCGCTGTGCCGTACAGTAATAAAATGAAACAAAAAACATTCTGTGAGTAGTCCTTCAACTCGCCGCCCCGTGGCAGCACTAGTCTGGCTGTGCACATGCTTAGTAAGTGCTAACAATGTGCTAGTCGAGTAGAGGTGCCTGCAAAATTTACTGCAAGGGAAGTCTGGAGCTGTGATATTCGTTTGCGCGGCGTCAGGCGTTATTCATTACGCTTCATCTTTCTAGATTTCCAAGAAGTCGTATCTTTCTAAACGCACAAGGTCAATAAGGTTCGACAAACACGCAATGGACGTTGCCAAATGTTGAATTTATAACGCGGTATTTTGTCCAACGACACCAATTGGGAAAGTAAAAAAAAATTTTGATGACAGAAGGACAAAGTCTTTGGACAAACTTGTGTGCTAACCATCATTGTCATGCTGGCTGAATCGCCATGCTTGCAGCTACATAACCCAATTGTAGGAAACCACAGTCAGTGACTACCTAAGAATTCAGCGTAAGCTCCACACACAAAGACGCAGTGCAGCTGCCTTTCACTGATGAAAAAGAGCGGAGCCAGCTGGAGACCGCTCATAGCTTAATGACTAAAATTTGCTTTGCTAATATAAATGCTAGGCTAACTGGAAAATAAAAGCTCACTGTCTCAAGCTAAAATATTAGCTTTGGCAGAGCCTCATATCAGAGCCACCCATAAGATGTGCCAAGTCATTCAGGTTTCATGCTAAAACCAGAGATACAAAGACAGATCTCTACGGTGGAAGCAGCCGTTTAAAACACGCGACACCGCTTGAGGTTAGGTAATAGTTGAATTTTGTTTGAATAGTTAAGTTGTCACCGACTATGTATATGGAAGGTCGTAACGAGATCATTGTACACATTTGTGGGTGACGGACGTCACACTATACGGTTTCTGCAGGCCGACGCGCCTAAATGACGTGGCTCTTTTAAGCTAGCTAAGCAGCTAACGGTCGCTATGAGAGTACGGCTAAATTAAAGGCTCACGCTATCCGGTCAACTGGGCTTCGTAGTGATGAATGTCATTTAACATCGTTTGTATCGGAAGTTGACGGAAAGATTTTGCACGCAAGACTAACCTGTTGCATTCACATGGTTCCCACTTTCTATGATTGGCTTTCGTTTCGTCGCTGGTTGATTTACGTTACTTTATTGGATCACCTTTTCTATCGGCGAACTCGGCAAGTCGCACCAAGGCGGCCTGGGGCGACTATGATTGGCCGAAACGGCGCATTGGGGCGCACCGGCGCGATTTGCCGAATTCGACATTAGATTTTAGCAGCGAACTCCAAGCAACTGGTGTCTTCGGGAACAACCTTTGATTCGTATACGTTAATTTCTTGGAAATGGCTATATCCAAGTTAAGCTCGAAAATAGGATGAGCGAAGAAGTCCAGTTCCGCATGGAACTGTCCTTGCTTCCTATCTTTATCAACGGAAAAATCTGCCATCAAGCTTTGCCCCGGAGGGAGGCGGAGATCAGTGCACTTGAGAGTGAACATTACAGGTCAATCCTGTTATCCGTGCGACCATGGTGTTCGGTTCTCGGGCGCCACCCTTGACAACAAGCTTCTCTGGCGACTTGCGTTTGAAGATGTCGAGGTTTCGTAGTGCGGAGATTCAACGCAGCGTCGCGTACGAAAGCAGGTTGAGGACGACCGTTCATTGATGCGAAAGCGCCAAATGGGCCATTCAGCGAAAAAGCCTGCGTCTGTAGCAGTGGAACGAAAGTCCCATCGGCTACGACGCCACGTAACGAACAAACTCCTTAACGGAGCAGAGCGGGTGAGAGGGAACGCCTGCTGCCGCATTAGCGCGCCAGGTGTTGCGTGAGGGGAAAGGGCATCGCCGCGGCGCCACGTCACCATCGCCCTCGCAGGCCTGCGTTATCCGCTCGTTCCTCGAACGCGCAAGCTCACGCCTGCGTTCTGACTGCGCCTCGGTAGGGCCAAATCGAAACGCGCCAAGCGTCTCAACGCGTTCGCATGCCCGCGATGAGTGCATAACTCGAAGGACCGCTCAGTGGCATTCAATCGGACATAAATGCTTTCGCATTCACAACTCATAGGAAGTGCTTGGGTGTCCTCGGAGTTTTTATTATTCAAGAGTGCCCCTGAAGGCCCTCAGATGAGCATGTTACATCGGGATGGGGAGGAGGAGTGGTCTGATAAACTTATCACAAGGATAAACGATGATACTATATTTCATGTAGCACTAAAGCTCATCCTAGGGTAAACAGAACACGTAAATTAGAAATTAACTACCTCAAGGCGCCACGGGCAACTGAAACAACAAATATGTGGTCAAGTTTAGACATGAGACTCAAGGTCTCTGCAAGCTGCCGCTGACGTCACGATCGTACCGCCAATTGGACCACCTCACAGGCAGTTCACAAGACGAGACTTGGCTTGGCGATGGGAGTTCCTCAAGCGGCTTCACACCATGAACGCAAATGAAGCTAGCTCTATTCGCCTCTGCCTACTGTAGCTCACGCCGTGTTGATTCGACTTCTGCGCTTGGCGAGTACTACATCGGCAACGCGCTTCTCTAGCGATCGAGTACAAGAAGACCTCGCTCTCATTTTTATGCAACGTTGAGCAGCTTTCGAGTGTTGTAGGCTTTGAATGGCCGAGACGTAATCGTTAAGACAAGCGTCGTTGCCTTTGGAGGACGTCACCTGCGGCGTCAGTGTGACCCGTCTACATGCGAAACGCACCATTGCAACCTTCGAATGAATGTGTTTTTTTTTTTCCGTGCTGGACCACTTCAGTACAGCATATCAGAATCGCCTGCCGGTCTACACGGATGGGTCGGCGAGCTGAGATGCAGACTGTTGCGCAGCTACAGTCATCACACCTCCCGCACAGGTGTGTCCTGCTCTGGTCATCTGGATCGCTTAGTTCGTTTAACAGTTGCTGAAAGCGTGGCAATCACCGTGGGCCTACGAAAACAGACGGTCTATTCTGCGCAAGAGATGCATCGAGGTACTCATGGACCCGGATTCGGCGCCGCAGGAAGTTATGCACTCGTATTTGGACAAAATTGAAAATGTCGGCAACTATCCTGTCGCCAGCTTCTCCACAGACAATAAATTGATTCGATGATCAGATAATGATAATATAAGGCGATATACTGCGGTACCTTGCAGGCTTCCTGAGAATTTATTTAGTAGCCCTCTCTGGCGCTGTCTCAGGAGCAAGGGCTTCAACGTTAAGTTTCAGTAGGTTCTGTCTCACGTGGGCGCTGAAGGAACTGAAAGAATAGGTGACGCTCTTGCGCGTGAAGCGCTGTCATGTGTCGTGTTACTGAGAACCCCGAATAATCTGCAGCGCACAAAAGAATGCAAACCGTAACCACTTTCCGACGCCACACAAACCTCCACATCAACCCAAGTGAGGTCAAAGGACTTGACCGTGAAAAGGGTATACCTTCCTGAATCTCGTTGTAACTAGCTTCGCCTGCACACAATATTCGTTACTTAAGAAAGGACGGCCTGTTTCACCGCTCTTTGCCTAATCGAGTGAGATTGGTGGTGTGGCCGAGTTGGTCTTCATGCGCCCGCTGTTTGACGTGACAAGAAATAAGCTGCTTCACAACCTATCGAAAAAAACAAGTTCATCCACATGCGAGCTTTGAATACGTAGTGTTCCATTAAAGGCCCGGAGTGATCAGAGTGTCTCTTAATTAATTGCGTGTATTCCTCCGATAAACTGAGTTGATCAACGTTTGGTGAAAGACTCACGTTGACAACGTAAGAGCTACTCTGCCGGAAAAAAACTGCGTACACACGAGGCCAACCACACTTGTTTCAGAAGCAGCGCTACTGGGAAGCACAGTGCGCCTTCCCAGGACAGAACTCTATAAATTGCAGACCTAAAGCCGTTCTCCAAGTCAAGTCGGTGCACCGTTTGAAGAATAGGAGCTGGCGATTGTTCACGGTCATTGCAGTAGACCTGCATAGCGCGTATATGAGCACATAACCTTCATTGCACGCCGCATTCGAAATGAGGACGCGAATGTTGCGGCCTACCGCTGGGCTTTTGTTTACTTCTGGCCACGGTGTACGTACCGTTATGCTTCTAAAGAATGGATGTAACGCACACAACAGACGCTGACGCCAAGGGCAGGTGCATAAAGTACGTGCATCGATCGTCTGCAACGACCGAACCGTCTGCTGTCTAAACCCCTCTGTTGACGGAACCCGGTGCAGCAAAGGTGGGAGCAACCGACTGAGCATACGTACTCTCAAAACCAGGTCATGGGGCGCGTTCTGCTACATACGGCTATTACATACTGGCTGCGTTTCAATACTCACCGCAGACGGCAAAGTAGACGGCTAAGTGGACAGCGGCCATCACAAGTCTCGTTCCAATTCTCACGAAGACGTCAAAGTAGACAGCTTCGCGAAGACAGCATCGAAGTCAGAAACGATGCAGGCTACTTTCCTGACCAAACAAGATGGCGGCTAGCTGAGCTGGACGCTTGGAAACTCGAAGGGAAGGTCATCTGCACGGAAGAAAACGTAGGCAAGCTTTCTCATGCCCTTAATCTAAGTCACATCGTGTTTTTCATAGGTTGACAGCCGCAACGACTTAAAATAGAGAAATAATGTGCGCTTTTGTGAACTTTATTCTTGTCGCCGCGAGGTGTCGTCACGTCGCAGAAGCGTCATCCATGTCTTCCAGACGGTTCGAAACACGTTCCATTACATGGCCCCGAAGCTGTGCCATTTGTTTGATTAGCTGTCAACGTAGACCGTTTCCGATGCTATCCAGAATTGGAACACACCCACTGTCGTCAGCTCGAATGTCGTCTGCCGACCTAGCTGCAGCCGAAGTCGCGAAGGAGCAGAAGTGGTAAGAACCGGCTGAACACAGATGCAGGCACTCTCAGAAAGACGCATGCACTCGCTTAAAGATTACGTAACGCCCGCAACAAACGGGGCACCGCAGAAATGTGCATAACGCACTACGTGGAGAAGCCGTCTACGAGGGGGATGATATTCCGCTGTCTCTGCTATACGAGGCCGTATAAGAAAATCTTTGCCCCTATTTCCTTAGACAGATTACGGCTGTAAATGTGAAGTCAACATATCCATTCCCAGCAGTGGACCGTTCTTGGACCGGCCCGGCCTTATCTGCCGGTAGCTCCGCGGCACGGCGCTGATGTCAGTTGTTGAAGATGGCGGTTGTGTTTACGAGCAACGAAGTGTGATTCGTTTTCTATGGAGCAAAGGTGAGGAACGCCCATCGAAATCCACAGGGAAATGCATCCCACGTATGGGGAAAGGTGTCTCGCTTTGAGGAGTGTGAGGTGTTGGTGCTGTGAGTTCGCATAAGGCCGTGAAGACTTGCATGATAATGAATGTTCGGGGAGGCCGCGTGTGTCGCTGACTAACGACATTGGCCGCGTTTCTGGACCACACACCATACAGTCCGGACCTCGCCCCCTAGTGATTTCTACGTTTTCAGTCCGCTCACGAAGCTCCTTGCAGGACGGCGATTCACGTGCAACGATGAAGCCAAACAGTCAGCCAGACGAATTCTACCGTAGGGGCACCTCAAATTTTGTGCTGAGATGGGAGAAATGTCTGAACCGCTGCGGGAACTATGTGGAAAATTAGCGCAAGATACGTTATATTTTTAATTACCTGTATGTACCTTATTTTGGCTGATAAAAATAGGGGCAAAGACTTTCTGATTCGCCCTCGTATTCAGTGTCGTCTGCCGGCAAAGCCCCCGTCGCAGACGAAACCGCGGGGGTGCAAAAGTGGGAGCAACCGGCCGAGCGCAGACCCACATACTCTCGGAACCAGGACACGCGGCACGTTCTCTTGCCTGCGTGCCTAAGAAGGACGTAGTAGTGCGAGCACCACCGACAAACGAATAACGCATACTGCGTGGGGAAATCGTCTGCTATACGGCTGTATATATCGTCGTCTGCTCGAGTGTCATCCAGACGAAGCTCGCCGGGGGAGCCGACGTAGGGGGAACAACCGGCCGAGCACAAGCTCTCGGAACCAGGGCACGCGGCACGAATTCTTCTGCCCGCTCACCCCCTTGCGTGCCTCCTCATCTTCGTTTTCTTCGGGGGGGTGGTCACCGACGCGAGTTGCCTATAGCGTAACCTTGTTATTTCTTTCTCTTTTCGCTCCCTTTTTGCTTCGCCGTGCGCGCTGGCCTACAAAGGGACCGGTCCGTTTCTTTGGCCGGTGCGCCCTGCGCGCCGGCGAGGTATAACCCGAAAGAAAACCGGCGACCACGACGACGAAAACAGAATACGCTTTTGTTTGGCAGCTTTCACGGCCAGCGCCGGGCTGCTCGCGACGTGCAAGTGGAACGCGCCTGACTCACCGGCCTTATCCGGACCGCTTGAGGCGTCGCGACCGCGTGCGGCATCGACGGTCGTAGTAAACACGCCTATAATTACTCGTTGCGCAGCAGCATGGCCTCATGGTACGTGCTTGCTTTTTCTAAATAGGTGTGCCCACGCCTGCGTGTGCGTGTGAGTGACTTCATTCACGGTACATGAGGCTTACCTCTCATATGCCTCATTCGCGGAACTCTCCCTGGTGGCGTCATGAGCGCATAAAGATACCAACGATAAAATACCAGCCCTGTCTTGTACGAAATTTGTAAACTAGAATGGATTGGTTAAGAGCCGGAGGAGGGGTTTTATGCTTTTCCTAGGCATTCACTGAAGTTAAAGTTTATTCACTTTTTCAGGCAATACATCGCATTGCCTAGGAGCCAAGGCTAAAGGAGAAAGTAGTGTCCTGACTGGGCCTTAGTCTCACAGTGCAAAACAGCAAGAGTGACTATCAAGGCACACAAAATGATCACAACTTCGAACACTTACGAGTCATATCTACAAGTCACATGAACACATGGCGGCAAGTACATATATATAGACTGTTAATAATATAGTAAACAATGTACCAGGAAACACATAAACCTTCCTATGAAATAAGCTAATGCAATAAAAGAAAAGTAGCACAGGTGAAACAGGTGATAAGCATAGCGATTAGGAGAGCTTCTCCTACGTAACGTGTACACACAGCTCAGAATGGACCACGTCACACATTATTTAAATACGTTTAAGTAGACAGTAAACACACCATTCCCACTCTCAAGACGCTGTGTGTTCAAATAACGAACACAGATTACGCTTGAAATCGCCTATAGTATAAGAATTTTCAGCAATTTCTATAACATCTGGACAAACGCTGCGCAGTTACATAATCTGATGTTCAACTCGCTGATTACCATAAGTAGTCCACGACATTTCCACTAAATACTACAGAGGTCTGACGTAGAGCATATATCCAGTATATTTCTGTATAAATAATGACTGACGAACTCATCTTTGTTTTCCATAGACTCTTTATATATATACGCTCTTAATTCAACACTGTAGGAATGTTGAAACTGTGGGAGCTTGTGCTGGGTCATTAGCTCTAGAGAACTTTTTTCTTGGGAATTAAACATTGTCTTGCTGCCAGCCACAGTAGCACAGAAATGGCTTCAATATCACTCTGAAAACAAATACCCCAAACCAGTAGGCAATAACCAACATAATAGTGTACAATACAAAAAATATAGTTGTCGTTTAACAAGAGCAAGTAGTTGGTTTTGAAGTTGGTACAACACAACCATTGATTTCGATATTTTCGTGCGAACATGTCATATATGTTTACTCCCAACTTGGAAAAAGTTTTCTTGGAAGGATTCCTTGGAAAATAACGTGGTCAATCGTTCGGTTATCCTAAAGCTGGCATCGCCTTTGAGATATAAGCCGTCCAAGATCTGCTACAAAATCGATCGCAGCATGAGCTTTGGGAAACTGTTAATTGGAAGGTCAACGCATCCCGTAACAGATTTTGGGGACACAGATCTCGATAGTGGCATCATCTCGTATTAGGTTTTCTTGCTAAGCAGAAATTATTTCCGAGGGTGCCCTGCGCGGCCACAATTTCGCGTTTTACATATGAGTCCTAAAGCGAACAATTACGAACCTAATCGACGAATGTTATTCACCGTGTTACCAAGTCATCGCAATTTAACGTGCAAATTAAAGGGGGGAGGGAAATTAAGCAGATTTCACGTGCTGCGGGTATTCGTTTAAGCGGCGCTTTCTCTGGTGTTTACTGTAGGCACACCGTTCTTGTTCGGCGACCAGTAGCAACTTGCAAGTGTGGACCATACGCGGCGAAGTTGAACACGTTTCCAATCGAAAGCGCCTCGCCAGACGTTAAAGCATGTCGAGTGCCGGCACTGCCAGACATGTCACACACCAACCACAGTCGACATAGCACACATTACACATCGAACCGAGTTAGTCTTCCACGAATTGTTTCTCAACGTATTGCTGCTTGCACCCGTAAACGACACACAGTCCCACTCTCCAGTCCGTGTGCTATCTCATCACTGTGTTTACGAGCAAGCGGACGCTCGCGTTTCCGATCCCTTCTTCGCTGCCTATCGATGCTGCTACGCGTCGCGTTTCTTGAAAAAACAACAACAACTTTCACGGCCCTCCTCGCGCTGTTCATGGCCGCCTCTCGACATTGCTCCGATTCGCTTTCACGAGCCAGCATTCGCTCGCGTTCTAAACCGCGATTCCCGGAGCCTCGAAGACGTTCCTGTTCTTCTCGACGCCCTCTTCCGAGCCTCTGCCTCTCCCCTCACTAAGTGTATGTTAAACGCTTCGGCTCCATACTTGTCTGCGTCGGAACTCTCGTCTGAGCCCGGTCTATAATGCCCCTGGTCAGGCCTCCTGTTGTTCAGGGTTACACTGGGTCACCTCGGTTTGCACTTTCTCCGGGACCGGTTCGCACTATATTCGAGACCGGATCGTGCAAGGCAGCAGGTAGCAGCCGCAAAGTGCTGGGAGGGAAGTGTAGGTGGAAAAAGGCAAGGAAGGGCTTGCTTCAAAAACGGTACTGTGTTGAGCCCAGTCCACCAGCAAACCACTCCAACCCCATGCTCAATGATCCTCAATGATCCTCGGTTCTAGCCATGATATTCCGTGACCCTTCCAGCGAGACAGCAGGCAGAAGAGCTCTGATTTATGGTGACACATCGTGCAAGACGGCAGCTGGCACCCGCAAAGTGGGGGTAAGACGATAAGAAGCCAACACACACACAAACACACACACGCACGCACGCACGCACGCGCACACACACACACACACACACACCACACGCACGCACGCACACACACACACACACACACACACACACACACACACACACACACACACACACACACACACACACACACACACACACACACACACACACACACACACACACACACACACACACACACACACACACACACACACACACACACACACACACACCGTGCAGTTCCTCCTCCTAATTTGTCTTCCTACAGTATTTTATATGCCCATCCGTCAACTCGCCCATCACTTCCGGTCGTCATATGCTGCGTAGCGTCACTCGAGAGGAAGACAGTGCCAACCGAGTCACAAGGAACAATAGAAAGATCCAAAGCCAATAGACGAAGTGACGGGAGGGGGGGGGGGCAGGGTCCCCACGTAACGGAAATCAACCAACGCAGAGCTCGCGATCTGTGTAAGATTCACAACGCACGCGACGCAGCGCGAGCTCAAGGAAACGTGGGTTTCTTTCGAAAGTGTCCCACACACGCGAACCACACACACACATTCTCGCAGCGTGCAGCCTGCAAACAACAACGCAACACAGAGGGCACCAATTGTTCTTTGGGACTCCCTAGCTGCCAACAGTGGGCCGGCTAAGATACGTGTGCCAGGTGGACAGGCGGATGTGTGGACGTGCATAAAGCCGTAAGGCGTTGTACGATAGTCTACCAAGTCGCTGGCAGGCTTCAGACCTGCGTCTTACATTGGTTAACTTTTTTTTTCGGTAGGCATGATTGTTCGGAAAGCGTTGGTCGAAGTGGGGCGACCGCCCCGGCGTAATAGAAATGTTGCCTTCGTTTTGCGCCTGGAGACCCACGTAGCACGGCTGCGCTCCGAGGGCGTGGGAACACGTGGGCCAGGGAAACGAAAGTGAGTTGACGTCGGTCGGGGTAACTTTAGGCTTTTTTATTTGCTCAAAAAATGATTTGGACAGTCTATGGACTGTCTATAGATGGCTCATGGACTTACTGGCTTACGTCTAGTTGTCGACTAAAGTGTATTATTAAAGGGGTGAAAGTAGTTCGCTGATTCTCGTCTGCCATGCTAGAAATGCCTCTGAGCCTTTTGCACAGTCGTCTTGGATCTACGTTCTTTCATTGCAGCTTTCGAGAATGCGCGCCGTCGCAGCATTGTCATAATAATCATCAGTCAATTTACTATAGTGTTTGATGATGATTTGGGATTTTTATGGCGCAGCAGCCATGCAGACTATAATGCGCCAATACTATAGTGTTTCTTACAGAAAGTATACTAGAGGTAACTCTGGCGGTGTGGTGCCTACGAAGGCTGGGGTTGTGACGGTTCAACCAGGGATGCCATTCTGAACACTGTCGAAGTCTGCCATCTTGCAAGCTCTGATTGGCGCAGGGGGTTGCTACGGCCTCTCTGATTGGCTCAAAATTTCGCCATTACAGTATTTGACAATATATGGCCGAGTTTGCCAACAGCAACCCAGCGTCGCCATGAGGAGCGCAGAACATGGATTTACCTAAACTTCGGGCCTTTTGGCTTCAAGCGGCTTTGTAACTATGCAAAGGCACCGTTTTCAACCAAATATTGCGTTACAAACGCAACACTTAGATAGGCATGCGGGCAGAGACTGCATTGCTGTGTTTAAACAAGCACGATTACTAGGAAAAAAAATGTCACTTAATGAAGTTTGAAGCCACAGGAAACGGAAGATCAGACAAAACCATGCACTGCCCACCATTCTCACGGTATCGCAACGACACACTTTGTCTCTGACACACTATGTCTATAACTCTATGTAATTTATGGCAAGTGGAGGCCGAAAGCTTCTGCCAGTGATCTCCAGTTGCCCCATGTCGTCCGTCAAATGACTCCATCCTACTCCTGCAAATTACCTAATTTGATCACGCCGCCTATTCATCTGCCGTCCACGGTACTGCAATTCACTTCCCCTGGAACGCGTATCGTTTATCTTGCAGATTGTACCGCTCATCTGCTCTATATACGCATTATAGAGTCCGTCGCAATTTTTTCTTTCTCTTAACCTGAACTAAAAGTTCCACAACCCCCGTCTTCCTATCGTATAACCTTACGCATACCAGTTTTCGTTCCACCTCTGGTTGTGTCTTCTTCAGTTTCTCTTCAAGCATCTTCGCAAACCTGCAATTTTTGGCTTCATACGTTGTTAGCACCGGCAAAATGCAGTAATTGTCCACTTTTATTAATAAGGATCGCGCTAAGCTACAGTCTTAATTTGGGAATGCCTATCATGCGCTCCAAGCAATTTGTTTTAGTCTGTAGATTTCTATCTTGTCCGGTTCTCTCGTAGCCATTTGGCATAGATAGATGTACTCATGCACAGCTTCGTGAGGCTGGACAGTACAGTCAGATAATTGTGACCACTATAGCGACGGTACAGGCCGGAGAACCTTTACTCGCATGTTCATCTCTGTTATCACGGCTCTTGTAACGTGATTGTCAAAATTGCTGATCAGTTATTTTTCATATGTCCCGCTAACAATGTATTAAACTTCTCTTTATGTAATGGGGTTGTGACGGTTCAACCAGGGATGCTATTTTGAACACTGTCGAAGTCTGCCATCTTGCAAGCTCTGATTGGCCCAGGGGGTTGCTACGGCCATCTCGGCTTCTTATGATATAACTTTATGTAATAGGCACGTGGTGCACTTTCGCGTGTAGACGAACCGCGCGGCCTCAACGCAGCGTAATTAACCTCACCGTAGCTTTCATTCGAGCACACCTTTTACTTATTCATTTTTCTCCATGCGTACGAGCCGCAGCGAGTCTCGCCAGAACGACTCTCCTACGTTCTCTTGGCACGTTTTCCTCGCATACGCACGTCGCTCCATATGTGGCTGTCATGCTCCGATACAACCGCTCGTTTGTATCCGTCGCGCCAACATCCCATCTGGATTAGTTCGTTACGTAACCTGAGACCGAGCATTCTTTCTGTAACGTTATTTCTGTGTCCGTATAGCCGCCGATGGCATGCATCCGTGCAGAGTACCGTCTGCACCTCTGCACAACACACCGTCTGCTGTCTGCCTGTCAGCCTTACTGCGCAGACGTCGATACGTTTGACGTCAGCGTTGAACGCTGTCTGCGAGAGAGGGGATATGAAGATGAACTACATGTCCTATCTTTTCTGCACGCTGCATTATGTCTTATGCCTGCCCAGACATGTATAAGTCTATGGGGAACGTCTGCCTAAGGAGACTGCAAAAACAAAAAAAAACTGTGCTGGGTCTATTCGGCTCCAGTGTGTGTTTCGTCTGCACACTTCTCGATACGCCCGCACTGCGCATCGTCTGCAAGGGTGCGTACACTGCACACACATTCGTATAACGGTGGATTGGGTCTGCTCCATTCTGTGTTGACGTCTGGACAGACGTTTATAAGTATGTGGCGAACAACGGAAAATCATCCGTATAACCCTGTATTTGGTCTGCTTCATTCTGTGTGAACGCCATCTCACACGTTTATAAGTATGTGGCGAATAATGCATCAACATTCGTATAAGGCCTGATGTCGTCTGTTCTACAAGAATGTAACAGAGGCGACTACCCGTTCCATTGCACACACACGTGGTTACACGAAGACGTTGATACGTATGTGTGTAATGCCGTCTGTATCCCACAATCGCCCCTCACTTATATGCAAAGTGCTATATGCTTGCGCGTGTAAGTTAAACCGAACAGTGCGAAGGACGTTACCGGCCCGAGACGGTGACGTCCTTCGAGGACTGGTTCTGGCCACGACCTAACTTTATGAAGAGACAATTTAACTAATAATCAAGCTTGACATGCGAAGTTTTTATAGTGAGCCGTGTGTACCTAGCCCGATCTCCCTTGCTCACTTCCCTAGATATCTCCCCGAGCAATCATTTCAATATGTTTCACTAATCAGATCTCATCTGAAGAGAATGCATGTCTCGGCACAATAATTTCCGCTTGAACTCATAACCTCCAGCTTTCTTTGCTACGTCTGAGTTCAAACCTCGTATGTAAGTGAAGACTGCACAAAAATCTGCTCAAAAAGCCGTATTTCCGTTTTCTTCTGGACGCCCAGACACAGATCACCTTTTATCGTTCGGATGGTTCAATATAAAGCTTGGCAATTTTACTTGCCTAATTTATCGAGAAAAAGTGCGGCCAATTCGTGTTCGTCACCGCCCCTCGTGATGTCCACATCACATCCTTAAGCGAGTTACCGAAACCAGTCTCGGGTGCCATGCTTTGCCGTACAGTTCAAGACGGAAGCGACCAGATTACGTCATAGCCACAATGTTTAGGACCTCACTTAAACGAAGGAAACGTGGCATTTTTTCCGGAAAACAAGGCAAATAAAAGTGCCAACGAAGCGTTATACAGAATGATCCTGACGAAAAAAAAAAGAAATCTGATCTTGCTGCGAAATTCGCGCGAATCCAGAGCAGTGGTAAGCGTGAAACATTTCTTTCTTTTTTCATGAGTGCAGCTAGGGAAAGAAGACGCAGGTTTTCGCACTACGCCTGTTAGTTTACAAACAAGCAACTTGAATGTATACCTTCGGGAAACTGCTCAACTGCGGCATTGGGTTAAAGTACCGCGGCTGTAAATTAATCGCTGCTGCAGTGTAGCGTAGGTTTTTCGAAGCATCGAAAGCAAACAAACAAAGAAAGGAACGGACAGGTTAGACTTGTGTCCTACGGCGCCGCAGTGCAAGCAACAAGTGGTGATCGGCGTCTTAAGCGGCCAGCAGGAAGCGGAACGAGTTTTTGTTCAACGCTATAGGTCATGCACTCGAATGATCCGGTGTATGTATCCCTCGTCAGGAGGGGGCATGCTTGCTCGGGGAGCACTCCGATTCCCACGCCGCCGCACGTACACCGAATGCGAGATGACGCCGGCCACGAGAGACGACCGCGAAATGCCAACCTACACTTGCTTAACCTCGGTCTGTGTGCGCTTGGTTAGCCCACGAAAGCGCCTACACAGGGCACCAGAGGGCACTGTGTAGAAACGTGCGGCTATGATTCAAGAAACGACTAGACGCGTCGACACCGTTTGCACTGGTTTATGCAGACACCGACGCTCGCATTAAGGCAGTCACGGTTTGCGCTGACGCCAGTGCTTATGTGCCGTTGGAATGAATGCGCGTTCCTGAAAGATTTCGCGGTTTAACCCCATCCCCGCGAATGGCTCCATCAGCGCAGTTGTAGACGTCTACGTCTCCGCGATGACCTGTAAATCGAAATACCTATACGACCAACCTAAAGCTCTCTATTGTATGCCATCCGCGTCAGCAAAAGAGCTCGTCTTCTTGTTGCTAACACGAGTCAAATTACTGTGTATCGACGCGAACCAGGTTGGTTGCACCGTGCGCGCCTTTGAATGTCTTAATTTCTTGTTTCCCAGTTTCGCTTATTCCGCGCCTCAGCTTCATCGGTACGAACAGTAGTGAAACGTAAGTTGAAAGTCACCGCTCTGTCGTGTGCATACACTCTTCCTTTGTCCACCATTCTACGCTGTGAATCGAGAACTACGTCGAACCTGATGTGAGAACGACTTGAGGAAATTTATAAACTCTCCTTCGGATTCTTTCTTAATGTTTTCCTCAGCAGTGGTTTTGTACGCCCATCTTGCATTTACCCTAACTTTTGTTTTTAGTTCAAGACGTAGAAACATGGCAAAGTAGGCTGCGTCTGAGTTGGCTATCCCAAAATCCCAATTCCGTTACTGAATCAACAGTGAAAAAGCAAACGTAAAACTGAAATATCGACAAGCACTACACACACACGAACACAAGCGCACAAAGAGTATCTCCACGGGAACCAGCACCGAAAGTAAAGTCACCCATAATATAGGAGTGAAATTGTTTGCACGTCTTTTCATGTATGCATTAGATGCTTCATTGCTGTTAGTTGTTGTACCACTCATCGGAGCAAAGGAATAGCCGGCGGCTTTGACAGAGCCATCATCTTTGATTGATCGAGTGCGGTGGCGTCCAAATCCACGCCACAGCGACGAGTCCCTTTACGTATTGGAAGTCAATCTCGAGGGCCACGCTTTTGCTAACTGCACGCGCCGGAAGCGATGCAGTTCGCAAAACTGCATCGGAAACACGTCGTAGACGCCTTGTTTGGGGCACCGCTTATTACCTGTAGCGCCAGAAAATCCGGACAATATAAAGAGGAACGCGTAAGCTTGAAGAACAGTGGGTGAACAAGACGTGTCTCAGGCTAGGATCGAGTGCGGTGGCGTCCAAACCCACGCCCCAGCGACGACTCCCTCTACGTATTGGAAGCTAATCTCGAAGGCCACGCTTTTGCTAACAGCACGCGCCGGAAGCGATGCGGAAGCACGTCGTAGACGCCTTGTTTGGGGCACCGCTTACTACCTGTAGCGCCAGAAAATCCGGACAAGACAAAGAGGAATGCGTAGCATTGAAGAACGGCGGGCGAGCAAGACGTGTCTCAGGCTAGGGTTGTCTCAGGCGCCACAAGTTATTGAGGGAGACCTCAAGAAGGGGTACCACGACTTCCCTCGTTCAAGCGCTGTCGACCACTCCTGCGGCGCCAGAGTTTCGTGTGGCAAGGCCCTATACGAAAACCACGCCATGTGGCCGCGCGACTCCATGGTCGCGTACACACTGTGGTACACGTACACTCCTCTCGCTTTCCGAATGCCATTGTGCTCGGGGGAGCTCTATTGTTCTCCGAAGACACGGAACTATACAGACATCCTCGTTTCGACACCGAGATGCGAAAACAAAACAAAAAAAAAACAAAGAAAGAACAGAGAAATGAAGACAGAGAGGTAAAGAAGAGAACAGAGACATTAAAAGATGTGATCGCCGAGACAGAACATAATGGCGATGGGGCGGGAGTCCCCGAGCGGCGGAAGGACGTCGCCTTCGCGGGTCAACCGTCCTGAACGACGCCCAGCGAGAGTGGCGGACGCTCGCGTGCGTATACAAGCCAACGGGAGGAGGAGACGTCGTCCTCGCCTGCCGCTAATTGCGCGATGAACAGAGAGAGAAAGCGACGGAGGAAGCCGACGAGATGCAAGCATATGGAAGCGATAGCAAACAAAGCAATGCGCGCTGCACTCAAAGCGTGCAGTGCGGGTGAACGTAAACATGAGTCATTTGCGCGTTATATCTTCGTCTGATGATCTGCGCTGCCGACGAAATGAGATGGCAGCTGGCACGCGCGTGCGTGAATTCGTGTGACTTAGGAATGCGGGTGATAATAAGGCACCTCTGAAGAGTCGCTGAAGGCGACTCCTTTATGCGAAAGTTCACTGCTTGTTTTTCGCGCTGACCTCCACTTTCGAGAGTTCTTGTGCCACGTGATGGATTAATTCGTTTTTTTTTGTGTGTGTGTAACTATAACAATGAAAGCATGCCTTCCACCAGGGAATACAAGACGCTCTCCAAAATGCGGTTAAACAAGAGACAACCAACCCATTAATCACGCATGAGGGAGTCGCCAGCATTTCACTGTTTCACAGAGACATCTGTTAATGGTGACAGAGGTAGCTTAATCCCTCCGGGTGGATGGATGGATGGATGGACGGGCGGACGGACGGATTCTTATTTAGCCAAGTGTCTTACCTATCTTGCTTTTTAAGCAGGCAAATAATTTCTGGCATGAAACTTTCTGAACCATTACTGGAAACATTGCTTTCGTACGCCTACTTTGTTTGTGGCCTCCCTACTTTTCTGCCAATCGCCTTTTACTAATCTCTGTTGAGGACACGTTTACTTTCCCCCTGCTATCCCTGAACCCAAGGGCTTGAAAGAGGCCAGCAGAGTAGATATCTTCACATTCTAATAAGATATCGTTAACGTCATTAACAAAACGCTTAACAGCATGACAGCGACAGCTGTTGCCCGGCAGCTTTCACTGTCATGCACTTAAGGATGACATGGCTAAGGGCGATGCAGAGTCAAACCGCATCACATGTCGTTGGATTGGGTTATAGGGATAAGTGTGATGCGGGCATTTTGACGACGAAGCGGCAACGTATGAGGGACGATTGAAAAAAAAAAAGACAAACAACAAAGGCGCCTGATAAACTGCATGACACTGCAGTAATGGCGACAGTGCTAAGAACGATGCAGAGTTAAACTGTATGACAGCGGGCATGCCGTAACTGAGCCAAGAACGACGCACTGTGGCGCTGCCGGTCACGCAGAAAATGCGTGGCACTTAGCCTCGTCATCCTGCATGGCACGGCGTGTCATGTAGTAATTACCACTGGGGCCATGCACTTCCGCTCTCCATCACTCTTACGCTAACACTTACAAAACTTACAAATAAGAATTTAGACATTCTCAACTACTTGTATCCTAAAGGCTTCCAAACGCGTCGCACAGAGGTTGAGGCATGGACCAATCAAGTGGGCATAAAAATAAAAACTCGATCCTCGCGGATCTCTCTAACAAAGACAGGTCTAATTGTCGAAATACTGGCTCTTGGATGAGGCCTCCCTTGTTCGTCTACTGTTGACGTTTAAAGGCTCGTCCTTTTTGTACGTATGATGACTGCACACTGTCTGAGAGAATTCATGAGGACTCCTATTTCCTCTTCTCGGTTGTGAGCGAGAGAATTTTGAAAAGGCCGTGTGCCAAAAGCTTATATAGACATAGTTCACGAGAAGCGTAAAAAGAGAAGTCTCGAAACATTTTTTGAGACTGCAAACTAGCAGTGGTCTACAGGGCAGTTCCCACCCTTTCCTGTTTTACCAGCGTATTGCTTCTCCCTTTCATAAATATATTGTGTGAATGTACATAAGCAATCCCTTGACGAGCCGCGTCGCTTCCCCCGATTCTGCGTCGAGTTCACGCACTGTCGCTCCCAAATTATTTCCAGCATTTCGAGCTTGAGCGCCGAGGAGGGTCTTGCTCGCCGCCGCAAAGCGCATGGTCACTCGTAACTCACACATCATTCATTGTCCGTGCCAGCGGTTGGGAAACGCGGCGTTGCGAGTTTCAGCCGCCCCGCTGAGTCAACGAACCCGCGCACTCCGACAGCAACAAGAGGGATTCGTTCACCTGCGTGTTGCCACCGACGTTGCTTCATCCGCAGCTCTCTTACGTTTCGCATTTATTTATTTTCTACATTATTTTTTTGTGGATCCACTTGGCGCGAGCAACACAACCGGGCGAAACGGGCGAAGCCGTGTCAAGGATGCACTTCCCCCCCCCCCCCGCCCCCCGGGGAACGCTTTGAAACTGTCCTCCCAAAACCCTCTCAACTTATTTTCTCCTTGTCACGCGCTTGTCGCCGTTTAGTTTCTAAACTCCCGTTTCACCACCAAGTTTCGTGCAGTAGAGCGAAGACTTGCACTTACAAACGTCGTTCCACTAAGCTTTAGTTCAACGGGCTTTAGTTGGAGCTACTCTTTGCATTCTTTTTTGTTTTGTTTTCCCTTACCTAAATGTAATGGCGTTCCGCATAAAATCACACAACACATGGAAAGACCTTCTGTATATCGGAACCTCTTACGTTTTAAGTAAACTTCACAATAAATACAGTGAACCTTCGTTATAACGAGGGCTCACGCTGTAACGAGCGCTATATACACTCTCGATGTCGTTCTGCTTATACGTTCCAGCTGCGAGTAGAACCTTCTCGCTATCTGTTCCCGCTTACCCTAGTGGAATGGCGTTCCACATGAAATGAAACGCATGGAACAACGTCCCACTGATCTGAATCTCATACTTTTTGAATTCGCATAACAATACCTGGAACTGCGTTTCAGTAATAGAGCCACTGTTATCCGGAACACTGCTCCACACGCCTGTGCCTGGGCTCAGGTCTGTTCGAACAATGCTCAGGCACAATAGGCGCAGGTATCTGGAACCATCTCTAAGTACATGGGAGGACATCATATGAAACCCGGATAGGGGTGTAAGGCTCGGATAGGGGTCTAGTCAATCAGCAAGGATTTTTAAAGAAGAGGAAGGCACGCAAGATAAATGGCGATTATTGTCTGGGCATAAGATACACCTCAAAGGGCGCAAGTTTTTTTTTATGTACTGTACCCATCATTCCCACACCGTTCGAACTGCCATAAATGTAGCTCACGTAGACGCTTTAGTACCCATATTTCTCTCAGGCAACATTTGTTGTAAGCTCTATGCTAATACATGGTCTCCGAGACCCTGATGGGCGCGCCGACCGGTCTCAGAGGCCACGGTTGACACGATCCATGGCTCTCGCTGCACTGTACGCATTTGGTGGAACGGAGCGCAGCTATAGCCCTTTCAGCGCCGCGTGGCGCGCTGCTGAGTGATTAAGGGACGCAATTAAAGGTCTCATTGCAGGCTTACGATGTGAGAGGGCTCTCATAAGAGCCCGTAGGGTCTACGGACCACTTGTCCTTTCGCGCAGAACGCGGCCATTAAGATGTAAATGAGGTTATCCGCGTAAGCGAGCCGGCTGGAATGGTCGGGTGCGGTGGCGTATATGCGCGAAACGTGGTGACCTCTCCGTTGACTCATTCGCTTCATTCTGGAGCGGGGTCGCATGAAGCACCCACTCGCCAGCAAGTGAATTGAGGTCTTCTGACACCGGAGGCGTCCACATGATGGTGGGTCTTCCGGTAGGTGGCGATCAATGTCTGCAGGCCATAATGTCCCTTAAACTTCGTGAAGTAGTGCCACACTTTGAAGAACGCCGCGTCCCCCTTGCGCGCTCTGGCCGATGCCGACGCCGCGTCACTATTGGCCCAATAGCGTCACGTGGCCCTCGCGCCCTGCGTGAGCGCCATTTTTGCTCGAGAAGCGTCTGCGGAGTGACGATCGAGGAGCACAAGCTGGCGCAGTTGCTACGCTCGAGCAGTGTAGGCGGCGCCACGGTCAAGGAGGGAGCGTGAAAAACAGGAGAAACGAGAAGGAGTGAAGGCGGAGGAGGAGAGTGTCGCTGCTGTAGGAAGTTCAAGGGGCTTTAGCAGGCCACTCTGGCACACACTATGTGACTCTTAAGTCATGTGCGCTGACGAGACCTTTCAATGCGCTTATGCGCTTAGGTCACTTCCTACCAAATGCAGTCTACGCGGTGCATTGTTTGTTTTTTTCGCAGCTCCCCTTCCTGATCTCGTGTGGGTCTACGTAACAGACTTCATGAACGATGCGCGCTACCGCTGGATAGTGTTCGCGCTATAACGTTCTTACTGAAGTTCTTACTGATATGCTGGAGGCGCAGCTCCACGTTATAGGCTGGTTTGGCAAATCCATTGTTTATTATTGTTGCTCGTTTACTTTTCCATGTTCATTTCGTTCATTTTAATCTTGGTTTTCGCTGTTATATTTCTGTATTTCTCTACGTAAACTCAACCTTACTTTTCACATTATTAAATGCTAATTGCGTGGCATAAAAATTCGTCTTTTTTCCAATTTTGCTCAATCTTACTCACCAACGTAAACTCATTTTTACTCCTCAGTGGTCTGCGTATGTGATTCGCTTGTGTTTCAAGGTTGGAATTATGTGTCAGTAGGGAGACGGACCACATCCTCCAGCCTGAAGCTTCGTAACTCAAGGGGCGATAGAACGAGCGACCTCGCTGTCCTCCCTTTGCTCCTCCAACTCCAGCTTGACTACAATGCGAGGTGGCGGGAAGAGAAGTCGCTCTTTCCTATTGTAATGCCGGTACTTAACAACCATCAGCTAACGCACCGATCATTCACTCCGTCAGTTGACCCAATCGACTGGCTGCGAAATGAATGAATTAATCATGTCATTATCACAAATAACCACTCCACATCTATGGGGCATGACGTCAACGTTAACTCTCATTGGTCCTCTTTCTTTCATATCGGAAACGTGAACAGAGTTTTTTTTATACGAAGAGCTAGCCCTACTCCATATATATGTATTAAAGAGAAAACTGTGAGGCCCTTTTCGTGTGCGAAAAGAAGCAGTGGCTTAGAGCACTTATTGACCACGAGCCAACGCGCAGAATAGTACGTTAGATCAGTTGCGTAGCTTGCCAGCTCTCAAAACTCTCTCTCTCTCTCTTTCGGGTAGTCCTCGTTCCCGGACAGAGCCACAACATGTGGCGACCGTCCTTCGTAGGTGTCGGAACATGAAGTACTTTTTCGGACAGCTCACGCAGTCTTCAGGTGTTGGACTCCTCGCCCAGTTGAAGTAATGTGTGAGGGTCACCCCAACCCGAAGTCTCCAGAGAGGCAGTTCCTCCACCGGAGAAATGTTACGGAGGAAGAGAGCAAGACGCAAGGGGGGAGATTAAGTAGTATGTGTACAGTCGAAGAAGCGATTATTGAGCAGAAAGCATTCATTAGAAAACGAAAGCCCATTTTCACTTAAAGGAACGTCGATAAAAACTCAACAGAATGTGAAAATGCCTTGTGTGTCGACTCAAATTGCCCCTTCCTCCTTTCTCTTCGTCTTCTCTCTCCTTTTCAAAAGTCTGGACGATTGGTGACCCCTTCGGGAGAAAACTGCCAGCCTGCCTCTCTTTATGCGGGCGTATGTATATGTGTGGTGCCTATATGTATTTACTTGATTCTTAATAATTTCGTGTGCCTCTCACCTGACGCAGGACCACCACCCCTTCAAGTGCCGCCAACTCGCCCCCCCCCCCTCGAAGAATAAGCAGCGATGGACTCCGAGTCCAACTACACGTGCAGCGACGGGCTGCTGCTGCCCTTCCTGGACGAGTCCAGCTGGTCAAGGGGCGGCCGCTCGTTCGTCTACCTGCTGGGCCTGCTGTACTGCTTCCTGGGCGTGGCCATCATCGCGGATGTGTTCATGTGTGCCATCGAGCGCATCACGTCCAAGACGAGGCGGCTGACGCTGTCGGCCCAGGTGCCCGGCGGCCAGCCGGACATCATAGAGGTCAAGGTGTGGAA